>NC_143259.1:69453839-69756869 GCF_984573655.1 Nuphar pumila | reverse complement strand
TGATTTTTAGCATTCTAGGTTGTTTATCAGAGTAAGTAGATGATTCATACCGAATTTGGTGCAATTTGGAATCCATTTGAGGTTCGGATTAGCCGTAATACCAAAACAGGGTCCCGCAGGACCCGGATCCAAGTGAAAAACAAGCGAAATTCGTTATTTTGAGTAAATTGCAAAATGCCAAATTCTGATTTTACAGTCCTAATGTGTTTAGCAGCATGTCATACTGCATTTCATCATCATTGAATTCAATTTGAATTTCGAAATCCCAATTTTACTAAGTTTTCCTTCAAAAAACCCTGATTTTAAAGGTATAACTTTATAATTAGGGGTATTTTGGTCATTTTGACCACCAATTCCGAATTTCAAACTGTTTTCCACTGAATTCCCTGCATTTACATCATTTCAAAACATCAAGGAAGCATGAGAATAAGGTTTATATCCAATTAAATCCAATAATTTCATAATATTATTGGAAAATCTTGGAAAAACCCACATATTTGAGCTAACTTTATTTCAAGCTTGGCAGGGACATTCCAAAGAAGGAGCTGAAGTCTGCAAATTTCTTTTATTTCCTTTATTTAGTGATGTAATAATGTAAATTTTGGAATAAGAGATTTAATTTCCTGCTTAGACTAGGATGCATATCATATAGTTTGAATTTATGCAATATCCTGTTTCTATGATTCATGCATTTTATTTCAAAAGCACTATGGATGTTCATGAATGGCACGTGCACCAACTCTTAGGGAGTTGATGGACTCGGTGGGATCCATATTTACGGCCCTAGTCGGAATATGGACGAGACCCAGATCCATCATCTTTCTACTAGTCACATTGAGCCTACACTCTTAGGCTATCTTAAAATGCACATCATATTTCCAAAGTTTTCAAAATCATGTGCATCAAATCAACTAAATTCTGAACATATTCATGGCCACAGTCAGGATATGTGAAGGATTTATCTTGACTTAATGCATATTTTTCCAACAAATCTCTTAGAAAATCTTTTCAAAGTACATTCATTCACTTATGTCATTTGCATCATAAAATCATTGATTTTCTCAAGAAAACTTCATTCTCAAGAAATCGATTTCTCAAGAAATTCTAAGGATTTTTCAAAATCGGCTTTCCAAAGACAAGTTTTTCCACAGTTTTCCCAGGAAAATGATATTTTCTTAAGATATTCAAAAGAGTTTTCCAATCTTTCTTCAAGATCCAAAATCGATTTCCAAGTATTTCAAAAGGTAAAATTCCCAGGATTTCGATTCCCCAAGTTTTGAATTTCCTTCTCCAATGAGTTTTCCTATAAATTTTCCATCATTTTCCTAAGAAAACTCTCAAAGTCCAAGTTTTCTTAAGAAGTGTTTCCCTTTTCAAAAGGTTCATCTTTTCACTTCCATTTTCCCAAGATTTACAACTATTTCTGATTTTTTCACATCTTTATAAGCTTTCTCATGTTTTCAAAAACCCCTGTTTTACCTGAGTTTCCTGAGAAATTGACCTTTTTCCTGAGAGATTCTTTCCAACTCCAAATGTTTTTCTAAACATACATCATGTTTTCCAACTGGCATTTTCCAAAATCTCATAGCACATGCCTGAATTCTCTGTGCATTTAGGATAGAACATAACTTTGATAATTTCGCTAAGTCAAGCATAGTTTTGGTCCTTGGTTCGATTACCCCTGTTAAAGGCGGCAGGAACGGTCGAACCTCGTACCGACAGGTCGATCCCCATCCCATGGATTTTCCCGCAATTTTAAAAAACGGAGGCGAGTATTTCAAAACAATTTCCAAAATCCGGTCAAAGTTTGAAGCGCGAAAGCGTTTCCCCTCTCTCTCTTCCGCAAGGAAGGGAAGACGGGGAAAAAATTTCGCGACGATAACAATAGCCAGCACCAGACTCCGATTATTTTAGGCAGACCATTCTTGGCAACTGCCAATGCGTGTATCAACTGCAGAACCGGAGCCATGGATCTCTCATTCGGCAATCGAAAGGTCAAGCTGAATATTTTCAATGCCGCGATGGGACCAGCAGGAGACATGGACTGCTTTCATGTAGATATTGCACATGAGTTAGTGGAGGAGCAGCCCGAGTTGTACATTACTGAGGATTCTTTAGATTTGTACCATATAGAGAAGAATAGTAGTGTAGATAGTGTAGATGTGTATAGAGTGTCGTCAGAAAGACCACCCTAGGGAGCGGTCAGGGAGCCTCTTCCACCACTTGCTGAGACCCCCGCCAAGTCTTCGATCGAGTCACCTCCGAAACTTGAGCTGAAACCCTTACCAGATTCACTCAAGTATGCATACCTCGGAGATGAGGAGACTCTGCCTGTGATCATCTCGTCCTTGCTCACTGAGGAGCAGGAACAGAGATTGCTGACTATTCTTCGGGAGCACAAGGCAGCGATTGGCTGGAGAGTTGCTGATCTGAAGGGGATTGATCCGTCATTTTGCATGCACAGAATCCATTGTGATAAGGAAGTCAAGCCATTTAGGGATATGCAGAGAAGGCTAAATCCCAACATGAAGGAAGTGGTGAAGAAAGAGGTGGTGAAGTGGTTGGATACCGGAATCATTTACCCTATTTCTGATAGCCAGTGGGTCAGTCCGATTCAGGTTGTGCCGAAGAAGTCAGGACTCACTGTGGTAGAGAACGAGAAGGGTGAGAGAATTCTGATGAGGACCACTACAGGATGGCGAGTCTGCATCGATTATAGGAAGTTGAATGTGGCAACTAGGAAAGATCATTTCCCACTGCCATTCATTGATCAGATCTTAGAGAGACTCGCAGGGCAGAGGTACTACTGCTTTCTAGATGGATATTCAGGATATAATCAGGTAGCTGTCCATCCTGACGACCAGGAGAAGACCACGTTTACATGTCCTTATGGCACCTTTGCGTTTAGACGTATGCCGTTCGGGCTCTGTAATGCCCCGGCTACTTTTCAGAGGTGCATGCTTGCTATCTTCTCGGACATGATTGATGATGTGATGGAAGTTTTTATGGACGACTTTTCAGTGTATGGCTCTTCTTTTGAAGATTGCCTCCAAAAACTTGCTCGAATACTGAGTAGGTGTGCGGAGACCAATCTCGTCCTGAGTTGGGAAAAGAGCCATTTTATGGTCCAGGAGGGGATTGTGCTAGGACACATTGTGTCCAAGCATGGTATTGAGGTTGACAGAGCAAAGGTGGAATCCATTTCCCGTTTGACTCCACCCACCTCTGTGAGGCAGATTCGATCATTTTTAGGGCATGCGGGATTTTACAGGCGGTTCATAAAAGATTTTAGCAAAATCTCTCGACCGCTTTGCACGTTATTGGAGAAAGACCAGCCCTTTGTTTTTGGTGAGGATTGTATGAAGGCCTTTGAGATTCTGAAAGAGGCCTTGATTACTGCACCTATTTTGAGACCTCCAGATTGGACTCTCCCATTTGAGATTATGTGCGATGCATCTGATTATGCTATGGGGGCCATTTTAGGACAACGCATTGATAGGAAGCCCTATGTGATCTACTATGCGAGTAGAACTCTGTCTGATGCTCAGATGAATTATACTACGACAGAGAAGGAGCTACTTGCGGTAGTTTTTGCATTGGATAAATTCAGGTCCTATTTACTCGGTTCGAAGGTGGTTGTGTATTCTGACCATTCTGCATTGAAATATTTGTTGAATAAGAAAGACACCAAACTGAGATTGATTCGTTGGGTCCTACTACTACAGGAGTTTGATCTCGAGAGTCGAGATAAGAAGGGAAGCGAGAATGTAGTAGCAGACCATCTTTCCAGACTGATCGTGGAGACCACGCAGGATCAGAAGCCGATCAGTGATTCTTTCCCCGACGAGCAGATCATGTCAGTCAGTACATCACAGTTACCCTGGTTTGCAGATATTGTGAACTATCTGGTTTCGAGGCAGATACCTGAGCATTGGAACAAGAATGAGCGTGAGAGATTCCTATCTCAGGTGAGGCACTATTATTGGGATGAACCAGAGTTGTTCAAATACTGTGCTGACCAGATTATTAGGAGATGTGTTCCGGAGGAGGAGTACCAGTCCATTTTGAATTTTTCCCATTCATTAGCTTGTGGAGGGCATTTTAGCAGTAGGAAAACGGCTGCAAAGGTTTTGCAGTCAGGATTTTTTTGGCCCACACTCCACAGGGATGCTCATGAGTTCTGTAGGCGATGCCTGCGATGTCAGCAGATTGGGAACATGTCCAAGAGGGACATGATGCCCTTGCTTTCGATTTTGATAGTCGAGATTTTTGATGTTTGGGGCATTGATTTCATGGGACCATTTCCGCCTTCATTCGGAAATTTATACATTCTGGTGGCAGTTGATTATTTGTCCAAGTGGGTCGAGGCTGTGGCAACCAAGACCAATGATCATAGAGTAGTGCTTAAGTTCATTAAGCACAACATTTTCAGTCGTTTTGGGGTGCCACGTGCGATGATTAGCGATGATGGCAAGCATTTTAGGAATATACAGATAGCTTCTCTGTTGAGAAGATATTCTGTCAATCATAGATTCACCACTCCATATCATCCGCAGACTAGTGGACAGGTTGAAGTGTCTAATAGGGAGATTAAGCGAATTTTAGAAAAGACAGTTCGTCCGGACCGCAAGGATTGGTCCCAACGCTTAGATGATGCACTTTGGGCATATAGAACTGCATTTAAGACTCCCATTGGCATGTCCTTGTATCGCCTTGTATTCGGGAAAGCATGCCATCTTCCTGTCGAGCTAGAGCATAGAGCATATTGGGCCATCAAGAAATTAAATTTTAACCTCACCCAGGCTGGCAAAGAGAGAGCACAGCAGCTCTCAGAATTAGAAGAACTCAGGAATGATGCATATGAGAATGCCAAATTATACAAAGCTCGCACAAAAGCATTTCATGATAAGCATATTGTCAAAAAAGTGTTTGAGCCAGATCAGAAAGTGTGGCTATACAATTCTCGTTTACATTTATTTCCAGGGAAGTTAAGATCGAGATGGACAGGTCCGTACATTGTGAAAGAAGTATTTCCCCATGGAGCAGTGACACTATTCGATCCTATGACCCAAGGTACATTCAAGGTAAATGGGCAAAGACTGAAGCCATTCATTTCAGATGCCTTGCAGGATGGTGAGTGTGAGATAGTGCATCTCACGAAGGCATGAGGGTTCGACCAGAGGGATGTATCATATGTACATTATTTCTTTTTCATTTCAGAGTTTTTATTTATTTAGTCTTTCATTTCACATGTGCTAATTTGTGTTTTGATGTATGCATGATGAACTTAACAATTAGTGTATCAATTACCAGGTACAGAGAAGAGATTTCAAAGAATTCAAGGATCAGAGGAAAATCAACTTCAGAAGCTCAGAGAAAATCAGGTTGTATCTATCCTTTCTCCCATATTTTTGTTAGTGTCTTTTAGTGTGCATTTGCATTACATTTTTATTCATTTTGTATGCCACTAAGGACAGTGTCATTCAAGCATGGGGGGGTGGTTTAGATGCATGCACACAAAAATTTAAAAAAATTTTGTATGACTGGTAATCAAAGTAGGCATTTGAGAACAAAGTGTAGCATATATGATTGTTTTTGACATAATCTAACAGTTTATAAATTTTTAAGCCCCATAAAATTTTTTTATTTTCTGAACTGAGTCAAATAGAGTAGTATTCATGAGAAAATTCAAAGAAAAGGTAGTATTTGATTGTTCGAAAATTTTGAATCACTTTAGTATAAGTATGCACAGTATGTTTTCTGAAAGAAATAAGCAATGGAAAGATGTGTTTGAAAAATGAGTTTAAAAGAATAGAGCTACGTTTAGTTGTTGATGTCTTTGTGAATCCTAGTAGTGGAACTCAGACACGAGATGAAGTGTTTGAGTATATTAACGAAAAGGATAACGAAGGAGATCATCTTCTTGTCTAAGTCGATATCTGTGGCCTTTGTAGTTCGAGTAAGTAGAATCTGAAGGGTGTTTTACACCTGGTGCCCCAAAGCCAGCTGACTTGGGAGCCACCGGTTCGAAAGCTTGTTACATGGACTGCATAGAAAGCCTAAGAGATAGAGACATTGCACATGACGAGAGGAAGACTATACGTAAACTATTAGAATAGAAAGTCTAGTGACTCGAGCAATTAAGTCCGAGGGATACTCTGTATCTAGTGCCCTAAGGTCGGCCGGCTTGGGAGTCACTGACCCAAAGCTCGCTACACGGGTCACGAAAACTGACTATTCGAAATAGTGCTCATATGAGAAGAATGCGCAAGAGATCAAAAGTTGGAAAAAAAGAGTGAAAATGAAATTAAAGAATGTGCTGAAGGAGAAAATTTTCATTGTTTAGGCATATATGTGTATTACTGTGCAGAAAATATACAAGTGAGAATAAATGAGTAAAACATGAGAATACTTGACTTTCAGAGAAAAATCATGAACTAGCTACAATATTAGAAAAGTGAAGAAAAAGAATTTTTACTGTGGCGGCATGAGATTTTAAACTTGTTTTGAGAATGTCAATTACATGAAATATTTGTTCCAACTGCATTCTTAAGAGCCTCATATTTTTGAAAAATCATCCTCGTATTTCATGGATGTTTGTGGGTAGCATCTCTGCAAACCCTCACGAGACCTTACTCGTCCACTAGTGTAAGCTAGGGGTTTAAAGGGCTTGTTGCATACGCTAAATGCAACCGTGATTCCTACGAAAGTAAGTTAGTATTATGCATTCATGCTTAGCATTTCTTGTCTTCAGTGCATATCATGATTAGGGTTTGTTAAGGGACTAACAAACATTCAAGCATGGGGGTATTTGATGATGCATGAAATGCACAACATGTAAACAAGTTTTTCATGCATTTTGTATCAAGTTTAAGGTTTTAAACCCATGTTTAGATGTGTTTTGATAGTAAGGGGCTATGGTTCGAATTTCAGAAAAATCGGAGTTAAAATAAGAGAGTTATGGCTATTTCAGTGTTTGTGCATGGATTTCGAGGTGGATCGGATCCATATCCGACCCAATTAGGTTAATTGGACCTTGGATCAACTCTTTAAAAGTCCAAAACCCAACCCACACGCCTATCCAGATCCATTTCAAAAAGTTTTTCTGAAAACCCCCAAGAAAGAGGCGCCTAGAAAATATATTTTTTATAACATTATTTTTGCAAATTCTAAAAAGTATAAATATACTTTTTAGAGAAGCCCTAGGCGTCTTTGGCTGTGTTTGGACGCTCCCTACAGTGACTCTACAGCAGCAGCTCCTTCCTCTCCATCTCCCCCACGTGTTGGCCAGTGAAGATCGACCTATGCTTGATTTTCAAGCATATTTTCGAGCTTTCTTTTGTTTATTTTCATTTCTTTCTTGTTCCTTGCTGTCTTTTCACCATTTTTCTGTACTTTTGCAGGTGTAGCAGAGGTGGAGACCATTAATCTTGGGCGGGAGTGCGCAACACACCACCAAGGTGAGCCGGCCCTACCTCCATCCGGCTTTCTACACCCTCCGATCGCGAATCGGCTCACATTCCATCGTCGGTGGATCTCCAACGTGTAGCAGCTGCAAAAGGTACCGATTTTGGTGAAGTACAGCATTCTCGAACTGTATAGGACGTCCATCTCCAGCCACGGTCCGCTCTTCTTCATCCCCCCCGGTCGTCGGATCTTCCAAAAGGTAGGTCTTCTTCTTCCTTCTCTTCTAGATAAAACCGATTTGTGTGTGGATTTTGTTTTGTTATTTTCTGTGTGTTTCTTAGTTTTCTTTTTGTTTCAACCTTAGAGTACCATTCGTGCATAGACCAGCACGTTAGATTAGGTTTATGTGTTTGGTTGATTCGTTGGAATCGAGTTTTTAGTGATTTTTCATCCTTTTTATAAAAATCGGCTAGATCTTCATCTAGCCGATTTTTCAAGTTTGTCATAAGTGTTCTTGGTGTTGTTTTACAGAAAGTCCAATAAAGAAAGTGTTCATTTTGATTCATCTTAGTCGGTTTTGTGTGTGGGTTGCATTTGATTTTAATAGGGTTAGACGGTTTTTGATATTCCCATTTTCTAAAAGTCATCAATGCGCCTTTCCTTCTTCTTAGTTAACCTTCCTTAGTGGATTAAATTAGAGTAGGGTCTAATTAACTTAGTCTAAGTCAACCTAAGTCCACCATAGGTCTAATCCAAGACCAAGATCTAACCCGAGACAAGCTTGATCCGAGTCTATCCCAACCTACCTAACTCAAACCGAGCCTAGGTCGAGTCAAACCTAGTTCAACCTTTTCGAGCCAAGTCAAATCTAAGTTGAGTCAAGCTTAGTTGAACCTAAGTCAACTCGAACCTAGTTGACTAAGTCAACTCGAACCTAGTTGACTAAGTCAACTATAAACCGAGTTCAACCTAGTCTTCATAAGTCCAAGTCAAGACCAATCCGAGATCGAGTCAACCTTAGCCAAACCCAACCCAACCTTAGCTAAGGTCAAACCGAGTCCACCTAAGTCAACCGAACCTAATTGACTAAGGCAACTCAAAACCGAACCCAACTAGTTGAGTCAACCTTAGCTCGAGCCTATCTATCTCAACCTAGTCAAAACCGAGCCTACCTAATCCAATCTGAGTTCAACCAAGACCCAAACCCTAGTCTAAACCTAGTGGGTCAACCGAGTTTACCTTATCCTATTCGAACCTAGTTGATCAAGTCAAACTCGAAACCAAACCTAGCCGAGCCCAAACCTAAACCGAGTTGAGTCAAACCTAACTCGAGCCTACCCAAGTTAACCCCCCTTAGCTAAGCCTAAACCGAGTCCATTGGAGTCAACCGACCCTAGTCCTAGTCGAACACGTGCCCCATTGGCCCATTTTAGTCCCCTAAGTTTTTTTTATTTACTTATAGCGATTTTAGATTAGCTAATGTAGTTATCTCTTTAATTGTTTAGCCAAAATTTCTAATTGTCGATTTGATTGGTGTTTGTTAGTTTGCCGTTTGTTGATTAGTAAGTTAGTATAGTTAGTTTATAGAGCATATATCATTTAGTCATATATTTAACTATATTATTTAGTGTATTGATTGTAATTGCATTAGTATTTCATTTAGTGCATAGTCATAACATGCATATCATATTCCGTGTAGAGTTCATTTAGCTTCATTATAGTTATCATCTGCATATAATCAGTTATATAGGATTAATTAAGTTTTCATTGCATGTAGATTACCTTCTTAGAGAGTAAAATAGTTCAAATAGTGAATAGTGCACTCAAATCAAAACCAAATTTTTGCCCTGTCGCACCAGCCTTATTTTCTGTACAAAAATTCTGTGTTTTCCAAACATTTTTATTCTATTCACTTGCTAGACGTGTTGTTTGACTGCAGACCAAATTTCAGCTCATTCGGAGTTGATTTGGTCTGATTTTTAAGCGTTTTGTGAAAACCGCTTTTTCTGGTTTTTTAATTTCGGGACTTTCGATATCCTGATTTTTCCCAGTTTTGAAACGCTTATATCTGGAGTTCCAGATACTGTTTTTCAATTCTGTAAAAACTGTCAGATTGTTTAATCTGTCAGTTGCATAACAGAACAAATTTCGGGAAAATCGGACCTCGTTTTCCCTGTCAGACAGTGGTTTTCCGATAACCTGTCAGAATGCTATTTTACACTAGTTAGGGGCAGTTTCGTAATTTTGTTAGTTTCGGCAATTTAGACTTGTTTTCAATAATTTCTGCATTTTAGGAGTTTCATCATCATCATACAGCATTAGTAGAGTTAAATTGATTAATTTTAGAATTAATTTAGTATTTTATTTAATTTTTGCTTGATAAATAGCATTTGTTTTGTAATTTTCATAAAATTAGAAATAGTTTTAGTTATTGTTTTAATTGTTAGAATAGAAAACTAACTTTGTATTTTTCTGCATTTTTAGGTTGAAAAGCATATTTAGTGTCCAGGGTTATTGACCAAGTGAGAAGATTCTCTACGTGGTGAAAAGACGGAAATACCCTTGGCGTGGAGCAGAAGACTGATTGCTTGATTACTTTTCTTTTAGTGATTATTTGTAGTTGTATTAACTTTATAATTGTAGATTGATATTTGTCATTAATAAATTAGATTTTCTAGAAATATTGTGTTTAATTCCTGTTCCCTGAGGATTCGACCCGTACTTACCACTTTGTGGAAAGTCGGTTTTTATATTTTTGGTTGACGATTTTCCAAAGTTTATTGAAAATAATTGTTTTAAAAAGATCATTTCAAAATATCAACCAAATTTTGGCGCCGTTGCCGGGGAACGGCGAATTAATTACTTTATTTCTTAGATTTTGATTTATTAATTGGTTTTAGTTAATTAGTTGTTTTATTTTTAGTTAGTAGGATTAGTAAGTGAATATAGGATTAACATAGTTAGTAAATATAGGATTCACGTTCTGTCTTTCTAGGATTCACTTGAAATTGATTCTGCAAGGAGCGATTAGACAAGTGGGTTTTAGAAAAACTTAGTTTGTGATTTCCTGTATTTATCTTTTCAGTACTTTAGAGTAGTTTAATTTGTTATTTCATTTACTTAGTTAGATCATTCTGACATAATTAGTTTAGCATATTTGTTTAGTAGTTGTTTATTTTGTGTTATTTACATTTTAGTACCTGTGTAGTTTAGATTTAGAGTTAGGTCGTTTGCTTACATCTGGTCTTAGTACCAGTGTATGCAGGGTCGACGAGGTCTAGGAACCCCATTACACCCATTTGTTGACAACCCAGAGAGAATTTTACATTCTCATCGAAGTTCGGCAACAATGGCTGACATGGATCCTCCACCTCTACCCCCAGTTCTTTCACGCCCTCTGCAGGAATACTTCATTCCCACAGACTATGTTCAGGCATCCTACATTCGGAGACCCGATGTAGGAGCACCACATTATGAGATTAAGGCCAGCATTATTCAGATGCTTCCATCCTTTTATGGCCTTAGTCATGAGGATCCCTACCGACATTTAGATGAATTCCTCGAAATTTGTTCTACTGTTAAGATACAGAATTTCGATGATGATGCTTTAAGGTTGACTCTATTCCCCTTTTCATTAAAGGACAAAGCCAAGTATTGGCTAAAGTCCTTAGATTCTGTAGAAATAGAGTCATGGCACTACAAGAAAATTGTTAATTAGCGACGGAAATTAGCGACGGAAAAAATCCGTCGCTAATTAGCGACAGATTAGCTAGAGATAGAATCTGTCTCTAATTCGCGACAGATTAGCGAGGAAACAAATTTTATCGCTACTTAGCGACGGATTAGCGACTAAATTTTTTATCGCTACTTTTATTACAAGAACACCATTTTAGCGATGGATTTAGAGAGGGAACTCTGTCGTCGCTAATCCGTCGCTAATTAGCGACGGCGTAGCGACAGAATATATTTCGTCGTGTGTTTTGTATTTTGATTTAGCGACGGCTTAGCGACGGAATGTTTCCGTCGCTAAGCCGTCGCTAAATGTCGCGTAAATCCCTAATCCCATCCCTCTTTCTCTTTTTCTTGTTTCGCTGTATTGCTCCCGCCCGCCGCCCTCTCCCTCCCGTCGCCCGTCTGCTCTCGCCACCGTCCGGCCGCCGCCGCCTCGCCGACGATCCTCGCTGCCGACCTCCCTGCTTGGCTAGCGGCTGCGCCAGGGACCCCGAGCACCGGCGACCCGCCGCCGACCTCTTCCTCCTCCCTGTTGTTCCTCCCTGTGGCTGCTGCCGGGAGCTGTTGTCTCCCCTTCGCCGGCGACTTGCAACCGGCGTCCTCAGCCGCCGAAGACCGACGATCCTCCCTGCAGCCACCTCTTCGCCTCCGCTCTGAGTTCCGGCGACCCAGTGGCCCCCGAGCTTCGCTCCAGGTCTCCCCCTCTCTCCTGTCGACTGCGCCGGCCACCGGCGACCTCGCCAGCCGCCGCTCCCCGTGCTTTCCGGCAGGGGTGGTCGACCCCCTGTCGGAAAGGCATGGGGGGTGGACCCCCTGCCGGAAACGCAGGGGGTTAAACCCCCTGCCGTAAAGGCACGGCAGGGGGTCAACCCCCCATGCCGGAACTGCCTTTCCGGCAGGGGGTTTAACCCCCTTCCCTGCCTTTACACATGATCTGCCAAATCCTCCTCAAAGAAATTAAATTTCAATGCTGTCACTTGTTCCTTGAGCACAATCAATACGCAATCGCATGCTTTGTCTGTGTATGCTTGTAGTTGCATGGGCAGTGCTCCACGAAGATGGTGTCCGTTTACCAATAGTTGTCTGTATCTAGAAGTTAGTTCTAATGTCAAGCTTTCTATCGGATGCTCAGACTTGGTTTGTAATAAGGCATCCTGTTATAGCGTGGACTGCATGTACATAGTGCTGGTATATAAAATAAATGTGTAAAATATCTTGTCTACCTTGTGTACTTTAGCTTCTTTCATGTTCTTATCCATTTGAGCGTGCATGGTGCATGCATATCTGGGGACAGAGCAGATCATATCAATGTTGTCAAAATCGGTCTGAATCGGCCGATTCAGATCCAATTGGCCCAAAGACGATTCAAAAGGGGTCGACTTGGTCGATTCAATTCATTTTTCAATATTTTTAAGGTATTTAAAAACAATCATTTTTTTTTTTAATGACATGTGTCATCTGATGGTAAAAGGGGGCCGATTCAATATCGATTTGATTTTTTTAGTTAGTGTTTCATCTTGTTTCATGATTAGTTAGTTTGTTACTTAATTTGTTTTGTTTTTGTGCAGATTTTTCAATGGAACCAACTCGTGCTCGGCCACCTGTGGTAAGTAAATGACAAAAACAATGCAAATCGGGTAAATACCCGTGGTGAGTAAGTGATGCAAACGTATCACATGTTATTTAATTTATTGAATGCAGCACTTTATTGTTCACACACTCACTTAGTTGTTGATATCTAGGACTGCTTTGTTGGAGTTCGGAGATCATGCTGAGCATGATTTTAATGTAGAAATATGGAAGTGTTCTTATTTTTGGAGTACGGAGTCCATGCTAAGCATGGTAGTAGTTAGTGAGATATTGAAGTGTGTTTGCTGCAGGTACATGTTTGCCATTTATTTGATATGAATGATTATGATGTATTGCAATGTTTGATGTAATTGTATCCATACTTGCATGTAGTTACTTTCAATTTGATTTTGACTTCCATGTGAAATTTTATAATAAAAGCATGCTTCAAATGATTGTATCGTGTCATTAATAGTTTGCACATGAAAATATTAAGTTATCAATGCATGCATCAAAATTCTTGTTATTGTTTGACATAGTATATTGCATGATAAATTTGATATTTTCTTCATCGTAGCATTCTGATTGTTTTTTTCTTAATTCGTTAGGATACTATTCGTAACATCATACGACAGAATGACTGCAAACCGTGAATGGATGTACCGTAGGATAGTGGACAATGAGTTATCGCATGAATATATGGATGGTGTCGATAGTTTTATTGAATTTGCAACGGCGAGTGTTAGTACGGTAGATCCCACAGGTCGGATTAGGTGTCCCTGCAAGATTTGTAAGAATAATCGATTTGTAGAACCTCATGGCGTTAGACATCACCTATACAGAAAGGGTTTTGTGAGTGATTATCAGAACTGGACGTTTCATGGAGAAGAATTTAGAAACGATTTTGATGCACGGGTGAATGTGGTGCACGATAATCCATATACGAATTTGATATTTGATGCTGCAGGAACAGAACTGGGTTCTGCTATGAGTTCTAGTGATGTAAGAACTGCCGTAGATGAAGAATCACCAAACGATGCAGCTAGTAGATTTTATGATTTACTTAAAGATGCTGATGAGCCACTTTGGAACGGTTGTGAGAGTCACACTATCTTTTATGCAGTTCTTCAACTAATGAATTTGAAGTCCGAGTATAATTTGAGTCAATCATGTTTTGACCGTTTGTGCATGATTGTGAAGAGTATGTTGCCTAAAGATGAGAAATTGCCACAAAATTTCTATCGTGCTAAAGTTATGGTCAACGCTCTAGGTATGGGTTACAAGAAGATTGATGCTTGTCCAAATCACTGCATGTTGTATTTCAAGGAGCAGGAAAATGACATATCATGCCCGTCATGTGGGCATCCTCGGTTCAAGCCAAAGACAAGAGGCAATGGTAGCACGAGATCAAAGGAAGTTTCATACAAGTCGCTCCGCTACTTTCCTATCACTCCTAGATTGCAGCGATTGTATATGTCTTCAAAGACAGCTAAACATGTGAGATGGCATGCAAATAAAGTTCGACACGATGAAAACAAGATCACACATCCTGTTGACGCTGAAGCTTGGAAGCACTTTGATCGTACTCATCAGAACTTCGCAATAGAAGTGCGAAATGTTAGACTCGGTCTATGTACAGATGGATTTAATCCATTTGGGGGTAGATCAACTCCATACTCATGCTGGCTAGTATTTGTAACTCCATACAACCTTCCACCAAGCTTGTGTATGAAACGTCCAAATCTTTTCTTGTCTCTGTTGATCCCTGGTCCGACCTCACCTGGCCAAAATCTTGATGTATATCTAAGGCCATTGATTGATGAATTAAAAGTACTGTGGGATGACAATGTTACCACGTATGATGCCCACAAAAAACAAAATTTCAACATGAAGGCCGCTGTTCTATGGACAATCAGTGACTTCCCTGCATATGGTATGTTATCTGGTTGGAGCACACATGGGAGGTTGGCTTGTCCGTACTGCATGGAGGATTCCAAAGCTTTTAGATTGAGGCATGGAAGGAAGCCTTGCTGGTTTGATTGCCATCGTCGATTTCTACCCAGCGATCATCCGTTCCGACGTCAAAAGAATGCATTTACAGCAGGCACAACTGAAACGGAAGGTCTATCCTCAAGATTGTCTGGCATAGAGATTTTAAGAAGATTGCGATACTTTCCAGATGTATTAACAGATGCCCGCAGTCCTACACCCTTCTGTGGATTTGGGAAGGAACACAATTGGACAAAAAAATCTATTTTTTGGAAACTACCGTATTGGCCGACCCTATTGATACGACATAATTTGGATGTGATGCATGTAGAGAAAAGTGTGTTTGATAATGTGTTCAATACAGTAATGAATATTAAAGGAAAAATGAAGGATAATCCGAAGGCCCGTATGGATTTAAAATTAATATGTAAAGGACCAGAATTGGAACTCAAAGAGTATAATGGCAAAGTACTGAAACCAAAGGCGAAGTACGTGCTCGAACCTGATCAAATAAAACATGTATGTCAATGGTTGAGACAACTGAGATTTCCAGATGGATATGTCTCTAACATTGCTCGGGCTGTGAAGATTGACGATGGACAGTTATATGGGTTGAAGAGCCATGATTGTCATATCTTTATGCAACGATTGATACCCCTAGCATTCCATGATATGTTAGACAAACCTATATGGGGGGTATTGTCTGAGTTGAGCGGATTTTTCAGAACATTGTGCGCATCGGAGGTCATTGTATCAGATGTAAAGAATCAAGAGGACTCTGTCATCACCACTGTTTGTCTGTTAGAAAAGATATTTCCGCCAGCATTTTTCGATGTTATGGAACATTTGATCATATATCTGCCATATGAACTAAGGGTTGGTGGCCCTATGCAATATCGATGGATGTACCCATTTGAAAGGTATATGTTTTTTTATATTTGTCTCTTTAATGACAGATATTTAAAATTTGAAATGTATATTCTTGTCAGATGCATGTTCGACCTAAAAAAAAAGGTTCGTAATAAAGCAAGAGTAGAAGGCTCTATTTGTGAGGCGTACACTTTAGAAGAGATTTCAAATTTCTCATCTATGTACTTCGAACCTCATATTCCAACACGTTACACATGCCCGCCCCGTAACGATGATGGAGAACAAGTAACTGTAGCTGACAAGCTGTCCATATTTCAACCACTTGGGCATGCATTTGGTAGTTGCCGATCAAGGCTATTGACAGATCGAGAGCAAGATGCAGCACACATCTATATTCTTTTTAATTGCTCAGCGATCGACCCATACATCGAGTAAGTATATGTATATGCAACTCAATTATAAATCCTTTTATGTTCTATATGTGGATACATGACTTGGTAATATAAGTATTTGTGGTTTGCAGACGATTTGATCTGGAGTTGCGAAACGAAGTTTCACATCTCACTGATGCAGAAGTACAAAAAGAACGTGAAACTAAGTTTGTGGAGTGGTTGAAACAGTTGGTAAAGAAGCTAACATAAATTTTGTACTTATAAACAACACTAAGTTACTTAATTGATCGTGATCACAATCATTGTTTATGTTTGTGCGTAGGCTCGCAATGGTGATGTTAAAGATCAAGGAATATGTGATTTAGAAAATGGTCCGACCAAAGTTGTGCAATGCTACAACGGGTATATCGTAAATGGTTATCGATTCTATACAAAAGATTACGGTATAAACAAATCAACGATAAATAGTGCCGTGTGTGTCAAGGGTAGCAGCTACGGTGAAAATGAACATGATTACTACGGTGTTATAGAGGAAATAATGGAGTTGACTTACTTAGGCATGAATAACAGGGTTACGGTATTCAAGTGTCATTGGTTTGATCCAACTGCAACAAGACTCGACAAAGCTTCAGGCATTGTGGAGGTGAATCATAAATCCAGGTTTGGAACATATGAACCATTCATATTAGCCTCGCAAGCTCAACAAGTTTATTATACTTCATATCCGAGTATAAAAAAGTCAGATAGAAATGAATGGTGGGCAGTTTGCAAGGTGAAATCCAAACTATACCCCGAGTATGATCAGTTACAGGAAGATGAGTTAGCTGAAGACAGTGATTACTATCAATCAGATGATGTCTGTGACTTCGCTTATGGTCACGATGTTGCGCATGATATGCATGTCATATCTTTATTGGCTGATGAAACATTCATAGAGGAATGTGATCCAAATGATGTACCAAGTGGATGGGCAAACAATGAAGAAGAAGAAGAAGAAGAAGAAGAAGAAGAAGAAGAAGAAGAAGAAAGTCAAACTAGTGACGAGGAAGAATTCTCAAGCTAGTGAGCAAAATCTTATACTACAAACCTCTATTTAAATGCATTGTAATACTTGATGTGAGTTGTATTGCAATACTTGGTGTGAATGATTAAAAATTTTATTTGAATGTATTATAATACTTGATACAAATGATTCGAATGCATTGTAATACTTGATGTGAATGATTTCAATTATCTGAATGTATTATAATTTATGCAATTAACGAATGATTTGAATTAGTGCAATACTTGATGTCAATGATTTGAATTATTAGAATGCATTGCAATGCTTGATGTGAATGACTTGAATGCATTGTAATACTTGATGTGAATTATTTGAATGTATTGTATGACATATGTTATTTGTTAGAATATGGTTCGTGGAGGTTATAGTGGTCGCTCATCCAGTAGTAGCACACATACGAGCATGATCGAATCACATATATAGTTTTTTGCCTGCCTTAAAGCACATCTGAGCATGGTAGAATCACATATAGAGTTTTTTTATATGCCTTAGAACACATATGAACATGCTATAATCACATATTCAATTTTTTGACTGCCTTAGCACACATATGAGCATGATAGAATCACATATATATATTTAACTTTTTGTCTGCCTTAGAGCACATATGAGCATGATAGAATCACATATAAAGTTTTTTTGATTGCATTAAAACACATATGAGCATGCTATAATCACATATTCAGTTTTTTGACTGCCTAAGAACACATATGAGCATATTATAATCACATATTCTGTTTTTTGACTGCCTTAGCACACATATGAGCATGCTATAATAACATATAGAGTTTTTTAACTGCCTTAGAACACATATGAACATGTTATATATCATTTATGATAGAATCACATATAAAATTTTTGGCTTTGCCTGCCTTAGAGCACATATGAGCATGCTATATTCACATATTCAATTTTTTTACTGCCTTAGCACACATACGAGCATGATCGAATCACATATATAGTTTTTTGTCTGCCTTAAAGCACATCTGAGCATGGTAGAATCACATATAGAGTTTTTTTAGATGCCTTAGAACACATATGAACATGCTATAATCACATATTCAATTTTTTGACTGCCTTAGCACACATATGAGCATGATAGAATCACATATAGAGTTTTTTTATTGCCTTAGATCACACATGAGCACATGATAGAATCACATATAGTGTGTAATTTATTTCATTATATTTTGTTTATCAATACTGACTGTTCTTTTCTTGTGTAGGCTGCTAGCGATAATCAGGGTAGTGGAGCTGAAGGGACAGATAAAGACAATGAACAAGAAGACGCACAAAATCTTGGCGATGATTAGAGGACTATGTTGAAGAAGTTCTATTTTTTTTATTTTTCCTAATTGTAATTGTTGAATTGTAAATAATTAAACTTCTTAATTTTAAGGTGGAACGATTAATTATTATAGATACTTGTTATATGAATTTTTTTGTGTGGTTTGTTTTTTATTTACAGGAAATATAAATTGTACAGGAAATAGAAATTGTACAGTTCTCGGTAATTAATTTTTAAATAAATTTTTTTTGATTTTTTTTCGTGTTTGCGATGGATTAGCGACGGATGATTCTGTCGCTATTCATATTAATCTAGCAACGGCTTAGCGACAGAACCATCCGTCGCTATTCATATTAATCTAGCGACGGAATTAAATCCGTCCCCAAGCCGTGGTCGCCGTTTAGTACCGGCGGATTGGCGACGGAATATAGCGCTCGTTATTCCGTCGCAATTAGCGACGGACCTGGCGACGGTATTAATCCGTCGCCAGTTAGCGTCGAAATATTCGCGACGTAAGCATACTGTCGCCGCGTTGTCGCTAATCTGTCGCTAACATGGTTAGCGACGGATTCGCGACGGAATGTGGTCGTCGCTAATCTACTGCTTTGTTGTAGTGTGGGATTAATTGCAACAGGAGTTTCTTCGGAAATATTTTCCCATTGGTCGTACAAACCAATATCGTAGAGCCATCACTAGCTTCTCAGAGCTAGATGGTGAGCGCTTTCATGAGACCTGGGAGAGAATGAAGGATCTCCTCAGGAAATGTCCCCATCATCAGGTGCCGAAATGGCAACTGGTGCAGAGCTTCTACGATGGATTGTCTGACAAGAATCGTCAGATGATCGACTCTTCATGTGGAGGGACATTCATGCTGAAGAGCGAGGACGAAGCATGGAGGCTATTTGATACATTGGCTGAGAATTCACTCCACCATGCTTCGAGCTCTCATTCTGATAGAGCCACACCCAGCATTTAGAAGAAAGCTGGTGTTCTTGAAGTTGGTCCATCTACTGCACTACAGTGCAAGGTAGACATGATTGCTCAGAAGCTGGACCAGCTTCTCTCAGGACCATCCACCACACAGCAGGTGTGTACTCTTTGTGCCAGTCCGGCACACGAGATCACTGAGTGCCCTTCGGCAGCTCAGTACCCTGAATTTGTTCAAGAACAAGTTCAGGCAGCTCAGGGTTACGTCAGACCGCCAAATAACCCATTTTCATCGACATATAATCCGGGTTGGCGTAACCATCCCAATTTTTCATGGAAGAATCCACAGTCTTCCATGCAGATGCCTACTTCCTCTCAGCCAGTTCGGCAGCCATCTTTTACTCAGTCATTTCAAAGACCGAACTATGCTCAGTCTTCTTCTTCTTCTGTTACTCCCCCGATTCAGCAAGAGTCTGCCCCGTAGACATCTTTTGAGGAGAGACTTCTCCAGGCATTCCAAGAGGTGAAAACCTCTAATCAGAACGCCTTCGAGAAGTGTAGCCAGATTTTGAGCTCGCATACGCAGTCCATTGCGAAGTTAGAGTCGCAAATGGGACAGTTAGCTGAGGCTATTAGTAGGAGACCCGAGGGTACATTGCTGAGTCAGGCTGTCATGAACCCGAAGGGCAAGGACCAGATGACTGGAGGCCTATTTCATACTGAGACACAGCATCAGGCCAAATCGGTTATGGCCCTGAGGAGTGGACGTGAGTATCACGTCGAGAGCAGAGAGCGAGAGAGTAGAGAGAGGATAGAGGAGCCAGAGACCATTGTTTCACCTACGTCGGCTCAATCATCATCCCCATCATCACCTTCTCCATCTTCATCATCTTCATCCTCAGAGAAGAAGAAGAAGGATAGGAGTGAGCCTTCTCACAAAGAGGAGGAACCAGCAGAATATATTCCCCCACCACCCTATCCCAAAGCATTAGAGTCTCCTGGTTATAGAGGGAAGCAAGGTGCGAAGATCCAGGACATGCTTGACATCTTCAAGCATGTGCAGATCAACCTACCCTTGCTCGATGCTATTCAACAGGTGCCGGCATATGCCAAATTCCTGAAGGAACTATGTACGCAGAAGCGTAAATCTAGAGAGAGAGTTCCTAACAGGGCACATCTGACTGAGCAGGTGAGTTCAGTACTTCAGCATCAGACACCACCAAAGCTCAAAGACCCTGGAGCCCCTATCATTGCGTGTACTATAGGGAACATCCGGATAGAACGCGCATTGCTCGATCTTGGAGCAAGCGTGAACATTCTGCCCGGATATTTCTTTGATTCTTTCAGGCTAGGAGAGATGAGATCGACTCCGATTACACTGCAGCTGGCAGATCATTCCGTCAAGGTACCGAGAGGTGTCTTGGAGGACGTGCTAGTTAAGGTGGATGACTTTTATTTTCCAGTCGATTTCATTATTCTTGATATGGAAGGAGTGGATAGCCAGCACCAGACTCCGATTATTTTAGGCAGACCATTCTTGGCAACTGCCAATGCGTGTATCAACTGCAGAACCGGAGCCATGGATCTCTTATTCGGCAATCGAAAGGTCAAGCTGAATATTTTCAATGCCGCGATGGGACCAGCAGGAGACATGGACTGCTTTCATGTATTGCACATGAGTTAGTGGAGGAGCAGCCCGAGTTGTACATTACTGAGGATTCTTTAGATCTGTACCATATAGAGAAGAATAGTAGTGTAGATAGTGTAGATGTGTATAGAGTGTCGTCAGAAAGACCACCCTGGGGAGCGGTCAGGGAGCCTCTTCCACCACTTGCTGAGACCCCCGCCAAGTCTTCGATCGAGTCACCTCCGAAACTTGAGCTGAAACCCTTACCAGATTCACTCAAGTATGCATACCTCAGAGATGAGGAGACTCTGCCTGTGATCATCTCGTCCTTGCTCACTGAGGAGCAGGAACAGAGATTGCTAACTATTCTTCGGGAGCACAAGGCAGCGATTGGCTGGAGAGTTGCTGATCTGAAGGGGATTGATCCGTCATTTTGCATGCATAGAATCCATTGTGATAAGGAAGTCAAGCCATTTAGGGATATGCAGAGAAGGCTAAATCCCAACATGAAGGAAGTGGTGAAGAAAGAGGTGGTGAAGTGGTTGGATACCGGAATCATTTACCCTATTTCTGATAGCCAGTGGGTCAGTCCAATTCAGGTTGTGCCGAAGAAGTCAGGACTCACTGTGGTAGAGAACGAGAAGGGTGAGAGAATTCCGATGAGGACCACTACAGGATGGCGAGTCTGCATCGATTATAGGAAGTTGAATGTGGCAACTAGGAAAGATCATTTCCCACTGCCATTCATTGATCAGATCTTAGAGAGACTCGCAGGGCAGAGGTACTACTGCTTTCTAGATGGATATTCAGGATATAATCAGGTAGCTGTCCATCCTGACGACCAGGAGAAGACCACGTTTACATGTCCTTATGGCACCTTCGCGTTTAGACGTATGCCGTTCGGGCTCTGTAATGCCCCGGCTACTTTTCAGAGGTGCATGCTTGCTATCTTCTCGGACATGATTGATGATGTGATGGAAGTTTTTATGGACGACTTTTCAGTGTATGGCTCTTCTTTTGAAGATTGCCTCCAAAAACTTGCTCGAGTACTGAGTAGGTGTGCGGAGACCAATCTCGTCCTGAGTTGGGAAAAGAGCCATTTTATGGTCCAGGAGGGGATTGTGCTAGGACACATTGTGTCCAAGCATGGTATTGAGGTTGACAGAGCGAAGGTGGAATCCATTTCCCGTTTGACTCCACCCACCTCTGTGAGGCAGATTCGATCATTTTTAGGGCATGCGGGATTTTACAGGCGGTTCATAAAAGATTTTAGCAAAATCTCTCGACCGCTTTGCACGTTATTGGAGAAAGACCAGCCCTTTGTTTTTGGTGAGGATTGTATGAAGGCCTTTGAGATTCTCAAAGAGGCCTTGATTACTGCACCTATTTTGAGACCTCCAGATTGGACTCTCCCATTTGAGATTATGTGCAATGCATCTGATTATGCTATGGGGGGCATTTTAGGACAACGCATTGATAGGAAGCCCTATGTGATCTACTATGCGAGTAGAACTCTGTCTGATGCTCAGATGAATTATACTACGACAGAGAATGAGCTACTTGCGGTAGTTTTTGCATTGGATAAATTCAGGTCCTATTTACTCGGTTCGAAGGTGGTTGTCTATTCTGACTATTCTGCATTGAAATATTTGTTGAATAAGAAAGACACCAAACCGAGATTGATTCGTTGGGTCCTACTACTACAGGAGTTTGATCTCGAGATTCGAGATAAGAAGGGAAGCGAGAATGTAGTAGCAGACCATCTTTCCAGACTGATCGTGGAGACCACGCAGGATCAGAAGCCGATCAGTGATTCTTTCCCCGACGAGCAGATCATGTCAGTCAGTACATCGCAGTTACCCTGGTTTGCAGATATTGTGAACTATCTGATTTCGAGGCAGATACCTGAGCATTGGAACAAGAATGAGCGTGAGAGATTCCTATCTCAGGTGAGGCACTATTATTGGGATGAACCAGAGTTGTTCAAATACTGTGCTGACTAGATTATTAGGAGATGTGTTCCGGAGGAGGAGTACCAGTCCATTTTGAATTTTTCCCATTCATTAGCCTGTGGAGGGCATTTTAGCAGTTGGAAAACGGCTGCAAAGGTTTTGCAGTCAGGATTTTATTGGCCCACACTCCACAGGGATGCTCATGAGTTCTGTAGGCGATGCCTGCGATGTCAGCAGATTGGGAACATGTCCAAGAGGGACATGATGCCCTTGCTTCCGATTTTGATAGTCGAGATTTTTGATGTTTGGGGCATTGATTTCATGGGACCATTTCCGCCTTCATTCGGAAATTTATACATTCTGGTGGCGGTTGATTATTTGTCCAAGTGGGTCGAGGCTGTGGCAACCAAGACCAATGATCATAGAGTAGTGCTTAAGTTCATTAAGCACAACATTTTCAGTCGTTTTGGGGTGCCACGTGCGATGATTAGCGATGATGGCAAGCATTTTAGGAATATACAGATAGCTTCTCTGTTGAGAAGATATTCTGTCAATCATAGATTCACCACTCCATATCATCCGCAGACTAGTGGACAGGTTGAAGTGTTCAATAGGGAGATTAAGCGAATTTTAGAAAAGACAGTTCGTCCGGACCGCAAGGATTGGTCCCAACGCTTAGATGATGCACTTTGGGCATATAGAACTGCATTTAAGACTCCCATTGGCATGTCCTTGTATCGCCTTGTATTCGGGAAAGCATGCCATCTTCCTGTCGAGCTAGAGCATAGAGCATATTGGGCCATCAAGAAATTAAATTTTAACCTCACCCAGGCTGGCAAAGAGAGAGCACTGCAGCTCTCAGAATTAGAAGAACTCAGGAATGATGCATATGAGAATGCCAAATTATACAAAGCTCGCACAAAAGCATTTCATGATAAGCATATTGTCAGAAAAGTGTTTGAGCCAGATCAGAAAGTGTGGCTATACAATTCTCGTTTACATTTATTTCCAGGGAAGTTAAGATCGAGATGGACAGGTCCGTACATTGTGAAAGAAGTATTTCTCCATGGAGCAGTGACACTATTCGATCCTATGACCCAAGGTACATTCAAGGTAAATGGGCAAAGACTGAAGCCATTCATTTCAGATGCCTTGCAGGATGGTGAGTGTGAGATAGTGCATCTCACGAAGGCATGAGGGTTCGACCAGAGGGATGTATCATATGTACATTATTTCTTTTTCATTTTAGAGTTTTCATTTATTTAGTCTTTCATTTCACATGTGCTAATTTGTGTTTTGATGTATGCATGATGAACTTAACAATTAGTGTATCAATTACCAGGTACAGAGAAGAGCTTTCAAAGAATTCAAGGATCAGAGGAAAATCAACTTCAGAAGCTCAGAGAAAATCAGGTTGTATCTATCCTTTCTCCCATATTTTTGTTAGTGTCTTTTAGTGTGCATTTGCATTACATTTTTATTCATTTTGTATGCCACTAGGGACAATGTCATTCAAGCATGGGGGGGTGGTTTAGATGCATGCACACAAAAATTTAAATTTTTTTGTATGACTGGTAATCAAAGTAGGCATTTGAGAACAAAGTGTAGCATATATGATTGTTTTTGACATAATCTAACAGTTTATAAATTTTTAAGCCCCATAAAATTTTTTTATTTTCTGAACTGAGTCAAATAGAGTAGTATTCATGAGAAAATTCAAAGAAAAGGTAGTATTTGATTATTCAAAAATTTTGAATCACTTTAGTATAAGTATGCACAGTATGTTTTCTGAAAGAAATAAGCAATGGAAAGATGTGTTTGAAAAATGAGTTTAAAAGAATAGAGCTACGTTTAGTTGTTGATGTCTTCGTGAATCCTAGTAGTGGAACTCAGACACGAGATGAAGTGTTTGAGTTTCTTAACGAAAAGGATAACGAAGGAGATCATCTTCTTGTCTAAGTCGATATCTGTGGCCTTTGTAGTTCGAGTAAGTAGAATCTGAAGGGTGTTTTACACCTGGTGCCCCAAAGCCAGCTGACTTGGGAGCCATCGGTTCGAAAGCTTGTTACATGGACTGCATAGAAAGCCTAAGAGATAGAGACATTGCACATGACGAGAGGAAGACTATACGTAAACTATTAGAATAGAAAGTCTAGTGACTCGAGCAATTAAGTCCGAGGGATACTCTGTATCTAGTGCCCTAAGGTCGGCCGGCTTGGGAGTCACTGACCCAAAGCTCGCTACACGGGTCACGAAAACTGACTATTCGAAATAGTGCTCATATGAGAAGAATGCGCAAGAGATCAAAAGTTGGAAAAAAAGAGTGAAAATGAAAGAAAAGAATGTGCTGAAGGAGAAAATTTTCATTGCTTAGGCATATATGTGTATTACTGTGCAGAAAATATACAAGTGAGAATAAATGAGTAAAACATGAGAATACTTGACTTTCAGAGAAAAATCATGAACTAGCTATAATATTAGAAAAGTGAAGAAAAAGAATTTTTACTGTGGCGGCATGAGATTTTAAACTTGTTTTGAGAATGTCAATTACATGAAATATTTGTTCCAACTGCATTCTTAAGAGCCTTATATTTTTGAAAAATCATCCTCGTATTTCATTGATGTTTGTGGGTAGCATCTCTGCAAACCCTCACGAGACCTTACTCGTCCACTAGTGTAAGCTAGGGGTTTAAAGGGCTTGTTGCATACGCTAAATGCAACCGTGATTCCTACGAAAGTAAGTTAGTATTATGCATTCATGCTTAGCATTTCTTGTCTTCAGTGCATATCATGATTAGGGTTTGTTAAGGGACTAACAAACATTCAAGCATGGGGGTATTTGATGATGCATGAAATGCACAACATGTAAACAAGTTTTTCATGCATTTTGTATCAAGTTTAAGGTTTTAAACCCATGTTTAGATGTGTTTTGATAGTAAGGGGCTATGGTTCGAATTTCAGAAAAATCGGAGTTAAAATGAGAGAGTTATGGCTATTTCAGTATTTGGGCACGGATTTCAAGGTGGATCGGATCCATATCCGACCCAATTAGGTTAATTGGACCTTGGATCAACTCTTTAAAAGTCCAAAACCCAACCCACACGCCTATCCAGATCCATTTCAAAAAGTTTTTCTGAAAACCCCCCAGAAAGAGGCGCCTAGAAAATATATTTTTTATAACATTGTTTTTGCAAATTCCAAAAAGTATAAATATACTTTTTAGAGAAGCCCTAGGCGTCTTTGGCTGTGTTTGGACGCCCCCTACAGTGACTCTACAGCAGCAGCTCCTTCCTCTCCATCTCCTCCACGTGTTGGCCAGTGAAGATCGACCTATGCTTGATTTTCAAGCATATTTTCGAGCTTTCTTTTGTTTCTTTTCATTTCTTTCTTGTTCCTTGCTGTCTTTTCACCATTTTTCTGTACTTTTGCAGGTGTAGCAGAGGTGGAGACCATTAATTTTGGGTGGGAGTGCGCAACACACCACCAAGGTGAGCCGGCCCTATCTCCATCCGGCTTTCTACACCCTCCGATCGCGAATCGGCTCACATTCCATCGTCGGTGGATCTCCAACGTGTAGCAGCTGCAAAAGGTACCGATTTTGGTGAAGTACAGCATTCTCGAACTGTATAGGACGTCCATCTTCAGCCACGGTCCGCTCTTCTTCATCCCCCCCGGTTGTCGGATCTTCCAAAAGGTAGGTCTTCTTCTTCCTTCTCTTCTAGATAAAACCGATTTGTGTGTGGATTTTGTTTTGTTATTTTCTGTGTGTTTCTTAGTTTTCTTTTTGTTTCAACCTTAGAGTAGCATTCGTGCATAGACCAGCACGTTAGATTAGGTTTATGTGTTTGGTTGATTCGTTGGAATCGAGTTTTTAGTGATTTTTCATCCTTTTTATAAAAAACGGCTAGATCTTCATCTAGCCGATTTTTCAAGTTTGTCATAAGTGTTCTTGGTGTTGTTTTACAGAAAATCCAATAAAGAAAGTGTTCATTTTGATTCATCTTAGTCGGTTTTGTGTGTGGGTTGCATTTGATTTTAATTGAAAATAAAAATCCAAAAATCGGCTAGACTTATTCTAGTCGATTCTTGATTTTTACAAAAATATTTTTCTGTTTTGATATTTTTGTTTTGTCCAGCATGTGTCTTGTATTGTGTTGCTGAAAATCTCATTAGGAAATTTCATTTTAGTTTTTTTTCTAAGTCGTGGGTTGTGCTTGTGTTTCGTTTTGATTTTATTTTTGAAAAAGAAAAAAAAAAAATCGGCTAGAGATATTCTAGCCGATCTTTACACTTTTGTTAAAAGGGTGTTTAGAGTGGTAAGTCGTGTTGCTTGCTGTGTGTTTAGTGTGTTAACAGTAGCATAAATTGGTGTTAGTCATTCTATTGTTTTAGGATTGATTTACTTAATTGTTTTAATCATTTTTTCGTTTTTGTGTTTGAGTGTATTATGGAAAACTATAAAAATCAAGTTTTCTTTATTTTTTTATGTTTTTAATTCCAGCATAGTGATGGTCTTGTTAGCTTTTGTGTAATTAGGAGTCATTTTTAGTATTTTCTAACATAGTTTTATCAAAATAGTAGTTACTTAGTTTTATTGCTTTTCGTTAGTTTATAATTTTATTTTTTTTATTTTCGTGTAGTTCTTCTTCTTCCCCAAGGTGGGGCGGCAGCCATTAGAGCTCCCCTTGAGCTCTTGGTCGAATTTTTAGAAATTATTAATTGTCATTAATTGAGTTAGGTAAGTGTAATTAGGTTGTCTAGGTTCATTGTATTAGGGTTTAGTGTCTTAGTCATTTTTAGGGGTCATTTAAGGAAGTTTTGGGAATTAGAGTAGCTCATTCAATTAATTTAGGAAATCGTGTTTTTCAAATTAGATCCTCTAATTACTTTAGGTAGATTTTAAATTCTTTAGTTTAAATAGTCTTAATTAGTGTAGACGATTTTTGAGGAGGAGGGCAATTAATGTATGGAAATTGAGAAACTCTTTCTTGGAAAGAATTGAATTTTCAAAAATCGTGTGGAGTAAAGAAAGAAAGCATTAAAATCTGATTATTTATTAGAAGGGAGTTACGAAGTGAACTTTGGAAAGTGATTTGAAAATTTATTGCATTTCCCAAGTGAGAGGTTACGATTTCAAGAAAGAAATAAGTGCTTTTAAATTCTTTTTGGAAAGTCCAATTCGTGGGGTTCTCTAGGTTAGACGTTTCCACTTTCCAATTTGCATTTTAATGCCATTCTTAATGGGGTTAGACGGTTTTTGATATTCCCATTTTCTAAAAATCATCAATGCGCCTTTCCTTCTTCTTAGTTAACCTTCCTTAGTGGATTAAATTAGAGTAGGGTCTAATTAACTTAGTCTAAGTCAACCTAAGTCCACCATAGGTCTAATCCAAGACCAAGATCTAACCCGAGTCAAGCTTGATCCGAGTCTATCCCAACCTACCTAACTCAAACCGAGCCTAGGTCGAGTCAAACCTAGTTCAACCTTTTCGAGCCTAGTCAAATCTAAGTTGAGTCAAGCTTAGTTGAACCTAAGTCAACTCGAACCTAGTTGACTAAGTCAACTCGAACCTAGTTGACTAAGTCAACTATAAACCGAGTTCAACCTAGTCTTCATAAGTCCAAGTCAAGACCAATTCGAGATCGAGTCAACCTTAGCCAAACCCAACCCAACCTTAGCTAAGGTCAAACCGAGTCCACCTAAGTCAACCGAACCTAATTGACTAAGGCAACTCAAAACCGAACCCAACTAGTTGAGTCAACCTTAGCTCGAGCCTATCTATCTCAACCTAGTCAAAACCGAGCCTACCTAATCCAATCCGAGTTCAACCAAGACCCAAACCCTAGTCTAAACCTAGTGGGTCAACCGAGTTTACCTTATCCTATTCGAACCTAGTTGATCAAGTCAAACCCGAAACCAAACCTAGCCGAGCCCAAACCTAAACCGAGTTGAGTCAAACCTAACTCGAGCCTACCCAAGTTAACCCCCCTTAGCTAAGCCTAAACCGAGTCCATTGGAGTCAACCGACCCTAGTCCTAGTCGAACACGTGTCCCATTGGCCCATTTTAGTCCCCTAAGTTTTTTTTATTTACTTATAGCGATTTTAGATTAGCTAATGTAGTTATCTCTTTAATTGTTTAGCCAAAATTTCTAATTGTCGATTTGATTGGTGTTTGTTAGTTTGCCGTTTGTTGATTAGTTAGTTAGTATAGTTAGTTTATAGAGCATATATCATTTAGTCATATATTTAACTATATTATTTAGTGTATTGATTGTAATTGCATTAGTATTTCATTTAGTGCATAGTCATAACATGCATATCATATTCCGTGTAGAGTTCATTTAGCTTCATTATAGTTATCATCTGCATATAATCAGTTATATAGGATTAATTAAGTTTGCATTGCATGTAGATTACCTTCTTAGAGAGTAAAATAGTTCAAATAGTGAATAGTGCACTCAAATCAAAACCAGATTTTTGCCCTGTCGCACCAGCCTTATTTTCTGTACAAAAATTCTGTGTTTTCCAAACATTTTTATTCTATTCACTTTCTAGACGTGTTGTTTGACTGCATACCAAATTTCAGCTCATTCGGAGTTGATTTGGTCTGATTTTTAAGCGTTTTGTGAAAACCACTTTTTCTGGTTTTTTAATTTCGGGACTTTCGATATCCTGATTTTTTCCAGTTTTGAAACGCTTATATCTGGACTTCCAGATACTGTTTTTCAATTCTGTAAAAATTGTCAGATTGTTTAATCTGTCAGTTGCAGAACAGAACAAATTTCGGGAAAATCGGACCTCGTTTGCTTTGTCAAACAGTGGTTTTCCGATAACCTGTCAGAATGCTATTTTACACTAGTTAGGGGCAGTTTCGTAATTTTCTTAGTTTCGGCAATTTAGACTTGTTTTCAATAATTTCTGCATTTTAGGAGTTGCATCATCATCATACAGCATTAGTAGAGTCAAATTGGTTAATTTTAGAATTAATTTAGTATTTTATTTAATTTTTGCTTGATAAATAGCATTTGTTTTGTAATTTTCGTAAAATTAGAAATAGTTTTAGTTATTGTTTTAATTGTTAGAATAGAAAACTAACTTTGTATTTTTCTGCATTTTTAGGTTGAAAAGCATATTTAGTGTCCAGGGTTATTGACCAAGTGAGAAGATTCTCTACGTGGCGAAAAGACGGAAATACCCTTGGCGTGGAGCAGAAGACTGATTGCTTGATTACTTTTCTTTTAGTGATTATTTGTAGTTGTATTAACTTTATAATTGTAGATTGATATGTGTCATTAATAAATTAGATTTTCTAGAAATATTGTGTTTAATTCCTGTTCCCTGAGGATTCGACCCGTACTTACCACTTTGTGGAAAGTCGGTTTTTATATTTTTGGTTGACGATTTTCCAAAGTTTATTGAAAATAATTGTTTTAAAAAGATCATTTCAAAATATCAACCAACAACTTTTTAGGTAAGTTATCCCACCACCAGGGAATGGGTTATCACACATTTTTGCAATGATTGTGTCACCTTTTGTGGCAACAAAATGCGCCTTATGACCTAGGTGAGGTCGTCTATCATGACGAGAGATAATCGAAGAAAGAATATACATAAAATGGGTCTCATCACTGGGGATGAATTCGTAACTATATGAAACAAAATAAGATTTTTGGCCACAAAAGCTTTTTATCAGAATAAAAGTTTGCATTTTTATTAATGACGAAATTTAAATACAAAGGGGAGGTGGGCAGACAGTTTGCCACCATTCTCGATACTCTGATGATACATTAGGACCGGGAAATATAGACAAAGGAATGAAAGAGTCCCAAGTGTATTTGGCGACATGGTATGCTCCAGACCACTGATCCGACCGTAGATCAAACTCTGGCATGCGGCCTGTCGGGAAGCGAGTGTTGACACGAACCTGCCACTGTGAAAACTGTCTGAGACATCTCTGTGGCTGATAGTCTACGCAGAAGAAAGGGCCGAGCAGTTTGTAGCGCTTGTCACGAGCATAGGTGTACCGAGGAATGGTCTCTCTTCTGTCGAAGAAATCCCAAACGATTTCCACCTGATGCAGCTTCTCGATCAAAGTTCGGCACTGAATGGCTGACTTCGGCTGTTTGTTGCTGAATCTGAAAGAACTGGCTTTTGACGGTACATGTTGCAGGAACCATGACTGCAAGGCATACGTGCATCCTTCTACCAAAATGGTTTCTCCGAGGGCGAAGCGAGCTAAGCCTCTATAGAGAAAGGCTAGAGCTGCCATGGATACTGAAAGCTGACGGGTCTGCTTGCTTCCCCATCTTCGAAAAAGTTGGGTGACTCTGATATCGACGAAATTCTGACCATCCTGAAAGAATGCTAATCCTACTGTGCATAGGACCATGGCATGCTGAATTCTTTCTTTCACTACTCGAGACAAGGTATCGACTTCTTCATAGGCTCCATACTTGTTGTAGAGTAAGAACAGATCGATGTACTGACTTTCGTTGATCTCTACGAGAGGCCAGGATCTGCTCCCTGTAGCTCTGGCCAATGCTTCTCGAACATCTACCCCTTTGACATTGATCAAGAATTGCTGCTCGACAGGATCATCCGGCTCAGCTGGTTCTGGCAATCCCATGATATCACTGAACTCATCCATTAGCAAAGTCATCTCTCCCCATGGAAACCAAAACGTGCAGGTACGCGGATTCCAATGCTCTGCCATAGCTTGAATCAGACTGCCATTGATGGTTCGCTTGCCAACTGCCGATGCCATCTCCAATCCACAATCATCCAAGTGGTCTGGAAACATACGCGAGAAGGCGGTGAACCAAGAATAGTACCACCGAGGGAAGAAGGTACGAGACTGGATGACCCGATGATCTGGGGTTCCATCCCTTATTGGATAGAAGACATGATCCCAAGGAAAGATAGCATCGGGAGATTCGGATGCCATTGGAGTGATACTGAGGCAAAAAGAGGAAAAGAGTCAGATAGAATGCGGGACTTACGGATAGACCTTTGATGAGAGGAGGAACAGACATAATTTCCTGGAAATTTTGTAAAAGATCAAAGGACTTTTTAAAGAAAGAATTTCCAGGGTTTTTTAAAAAAAGATTGACAACAAAAGAGAGAAGAACGTAGGTAAAGGAGAAAACATACACCCGGGGTTTTTGAAAATAGAGGAAGTTTTGAAGAGTACACCCAGGGTTTTAAAAGAGCTTGATATATATAGGAGAACACAAGGAAAACATCGCATAATCATAGCTGCACAAACAAAGGTGTGCACACAGCACTCCCTAAAGGCTGACTCTATATGCAATATTTGAAATAGCTTGTAGGACCTTAATCCTAACTCTATGGTTCAGATCATCTGATTCCAATCAAGGTATGCCGATATACTCAAGCCGAAGCTCGAAGTACGTGGCATATAAGATATTTCTTCGGTTCTAAGGTAAGGGCTTCCCAACATCCTTGAGCACCTACCGATATACCTCAGACTATGGCCCTTAGGTACGTGGTAGGGGGGTGCGAACCCAAATAAGTGGTCCAGTTGTGAGGCTCTCTCCCGAACTATGGTTCAGTGAGACAGCCCAGCAACGTGAAGACCGGGACAATATAGGTAGGGATGTTTTCAAAATATGATCAACATGCAATAAAATCAGAAGGCTCTAATGCAAGTCCTAAAGAGATAGATTTAAATGAAAAGAAGCATATACTTGCATACATTGTTTACATTCAATCCCTAAGATTGAGGAGAGTTGTATTTAAGACCTAAGTCTAATGTGAACATGGAATAATCTCCTCAATATGGTCCTACCAAACCATACTTAGATCCTATATGCAATGATGTCAGCTTTAGGACAGAGTCTAGGCTCCTAAGGTTTGCATGGAAATGAAGCTGACATATGAAGAATAAAGACTTAGATTATATAAAAACAAAGCAAAGGCATAGATTCAACCGGACGAAGACGTGTCCCATCACGGTCGCCAAAACTGTGATCATCGCAAAATTTTTCCTCTTTTGTGGTTTCTCTCTCTTCCTTCTCTTTCCTTTTCTAACCTCTATTTTCCTCCTTTTTGAAGGGAGAAGAATAAAAGAAAGAAAAGAAAGAGAAAAGAGAAAAGAAAGAAAGAAAGAGAGAAGAGGAACTATTTTGCGCGGTCTCACTTGACCTTAATTTGAAAATATTTAGAAATTTAACTCGCCTCCGTTTTAAAAATATTTGCGGGAAAAGGGGAGACGGGATTCGCTCGTCGGTACGAGGTTCGACCGTTCCTGGCGCCTTTACCAGGGGTAATCGAACCAAGGATCGAATCTATGCCTTTTGCTTTGCCTAAATATAATCTAAGAATTTATCCTAAAAGATCTAAATGCACAAAGAATCATGCTTGTGCAATGCAAAGATGTATGCTCTTTTGAAAATTGATTTAGAAATTTCCAAGTATGTCTGAGATGAATTTGGTAAGGGATTGAAGAAATGTTTGAATCTAACTTAGAACTTGAGATAAATCAGAGAAGTTCTAAGTCTTTGAAGTAAATCAGAGTTAGGAGAATAAATGAGAAGGAATGACTTGAAGCTTTGAAAAATGAAAGGAAATGAAGTTTCAAAGTCAGAAATGGACTTTGAATTTGAACTCTGAATTTAGGAAAGTAAATGAATAATTGAGATGGAATTGAATCTAGATTTTGAAATTGGAAATCTTAAATTTAGAATGGATCTGAGAAATCTAAATGGTGTAGGAATGAATTCCAGATATGATCTGTAAGTGGATTTAGATTTGAAATCTGGAAATGAAAGGGAATTGGATCTAAGATGGATTTAAGATCTGAGATATAAGATCCGAGATAAAATTGGGTTCTGGATCCTAAGATGGATTTAGATCAAAAGTCTAAGATCCAACATGTGATTGAATTTTGGATCCTGGAACTGGATCTAAAGTCTAAGATCCGAAGTAGAATTGGATTCCGGATCCTAAGATGGATTTGGATCTGAAGTTTGAGATCCAAATGTAGAATTGGATTCTGGATCCTAACATGGATTTGGATCTGTGTTCTGAGATCAAAAGTGAAATTGGAGTCTGAATCCTAAAGGAGAATTGGATCTGAAGTCTGAGATCCAAAAGTGGAATTGGACTCTGGATCCTAAAGAGGAATTGGATCTGAAGTCTGAGATCCAATGTAGAATTGTTTTTAGAAAACTGGACCCAAGTTGATCCAATTTCGGATTTGGAATTTCCAAAATTGATTTGAGAATTTGAATTTTGAATATGCAAATGAATTCCAAAGTCAAATTGGACTTCGAAGCTTGAATCTGGAATTTAGAAGATGAATCCATATTTCCAATATTGAATTTGAATTTGGAAAATGAAATTCAGGAATTGAATCTTTGAATATACAGATGAATTTCAAAGTCAATTTAGACCTTGAATTTGAAGTTTGAATTTTTGAAATTTAGAAGAGGAAGAGAATCTCAAAGTTAAATTGAACTTTGGATTTGATTTGAAGTATTTGAATATAAATGAATTTGGAATTTCAAAGTCAAATTGAACTTTGAAATCTGATTTGAATATAAAATGAATTTGAAATCTCAGAGTTAGATTGAATTTTGAGATTTAAAAATGAAATAGAATTATGAAAATTGAAAGAATGAATTGGACTTGATAAGGATTGAAGATAGATTTGAAGAAAGATATTTACTTGGAGTTTTTGAAAAGGGAATTTTTGAAAATATGATGCAGTTCTATCCTAAATGATGAATGAATTTAAAGAATTTGAAATTGGATTTGAAAAGCTATTTCATTCTTTAAATGAAATAAAATAAGATTGAAGATACAATACATCCTTGACTATGGTCATTGAATGTATTATATAATAATCTATATTTAAATTCAGACGAAGAATGAAACACATTTGGTGCTTTTATAGAATTTAAAATGAAATTAACTCTCAATATACCCTGACTATGGCCATTGGTATATATTTTGAATTAATTTTAAGTTAAATTCTGATAAAAGAAGAAAATATTTATGGAAAATGTGATGAATTTTGAAAATGGATCCAGTGTGGATCCAGTGTTATTTCGTAAAAGATAAAAATACTAAGTTTTGTCCACACCCTGACTATGGCCATTGATGTGGATCATCAACTTAGGATTAATTTACCTCTTACGAGATGGTGCACGTGCCATTCGTGTTTTACCATTGTGAATTTTTGAAAATAAAGGAGAAAATATGAGAACAAGTGATTCATGATGTTTACAATGCTCATTCATTCTACCTAAAACAGGAAATGTAAATTCTCATTTAGAATCTAACTATTACAATACATGAAAAAAAAAAAAATTTACAACTCTGAGTAGGGATATTTTTCACATATTCCCTACAAAACACATAGTTAGCACAAACAAACAGAGGAGAATTTGCATATATCCTGTTGATTTCAAAGATATGAATTATGGAACACTTATATACCTATCTTGATTTCGAAGATGCAAAATTGAGATGCTTCTATGCCATGAATTTTATGATTCATAATATGAGAAGTGGCATATGTGTACTTAAAAAATATATATATATATATATATATATATATATATATATATATATATATATATATACATTACATATGATATATAGACAACATAAGTGGATGAGCATGAAGTAGACGAATATATAAATAAGGTATGCTGAATGCGGATAAAGGAGGTGGTATTTTCATATTGCTTGCTCATGTCCAAAATTCAAATGCGATAGCTCAAATCTTGAAGCCCGGTAGATCATAAGAATGTATATTTCAACCAATGTTCTGAGATGATCTTGATGGGTATGAACAAATTCTTAGAAATGCATAATGATCTAGACCCTCCCACTGCGTCCACTAGATGAAAAAAAAAAAAGAAAAAAACTTAAGTTGATCATGTATTGTTGAGGCAAATGATGCATGCACCTAACGGGGATGCTTAAAGAATGGACACTCTAGCACATATACCCATAGCATGTGCAGTGTATGCTCAGACCCTTGACACTAACAGATCCTGATACTGGAAGTGATTGATAATTAACAGGTGCTTTGGAGCTAGTGCTGCCCAGTTGGGGAGCGGCTAAGTTATGACAACAGTTTAATATGGCCATGTAATTCACAAGGTAAAGTAAAGCAGATACCATATACAGACCAAGCCTGAGATGTCAGTATGATGGTATACATACTAGAAATAAAATGAATATGAGGGGATTAAGAGGGGTTAATGACATACAAATGTAGGTAGAGATAGCAAGGAAACAAATTCCTTTAGGTGGGAAAACAGGATGATGATGGGTTGTGGTAATTAAGCCATGTAGATGCCAAATATGGTGACAAGATAGTAAAATCGATGCAGTGAAGGGATATGAAGTACTCAAAATTCAGACATTCCTACCAAAGGAACGATGGGAGTAAGAGGCTCCATACATAAACTGCAGTGGTAGAGAGAGCAGTGGACGAGATGGGGATCATGCACCTGGGTGGTACAGGGGACTGTGCCATAGCACAGCTGCAGCAGGGGAATAGGTTGGACCCGAGTGGATCTAGGCAGCACTGTAGCAGTGGGCAAACAGTGGACTGGAGGCAGGCTCAATGGTCGTGTTTACTATATGTATGCAGTGAAAGATGTTTCCTGGCTTCTGCATCAAACTGAAAATAAGTACAGGTTGGGTATGGGTTCTGGAGCTGGGCAAATGCCATAGATGACAGATACTACTGGGGATGCTAGTGTGGTTTGTATATACAATAATTATGAAATGTTGGTGGACTTTGGAGTCCTTGTAATCGTAGTCAGGTGCAACCGTGATGGTCATTTCCTCCAGACCACTTAGCATATCCATTGGAATGATAAAAATTAACTTCCTTCCTAATCCTCCCAGCTAATCCTATCAACCAGTGTCTTCTCACTGAAATTGGCTGGTATGCCAACAACATATTTTTTTGACTGATTTCATCATATGTGAACCCAAAGAAACAACATATTTTGATATATTTTAACTATCTCTGCTATTGCTATGGATCTGAGGGAAGTATGGATTAGCCATGAAAACAAAAATCAGTGGTACAAAACTTGCAGGATGCAAAAAGTGTGAGAATCAATGAGGCAATGAGTACAGATAACCCAGATTTGTTGAAAACACAATGAGTTTATTCCAGATTTGACATTCAGATGAATATGGTTTCATGCTGATTCTTAACAGATAACAAGGATAAACATGCTTCGAGATATCGTTTTCAGAAGTAATTATAAGGGATAGCAACGATATTAAATAAAAAAAATGATAATTTCATTGGTAGAGTTCTGCTGATCTTGAGGACATACCTGGGCCCTTCTTAGAGATGTAGCTTCTGGCTGACACTGTAATCCTACCAAAAGCCAAACAAATATGTCAGCTCGGCAAACTTAAGACAAAGAGTGCGGTTTGCTAATTTTACTCACTTCGACCTTTGATATCCACAGTCCAGATAAAGAAAGAGAAAATAATCAGGAGCTATGGCTCCCGACTCAGTTTTCTAAGTGTCTTCAGATCTAGATCAAAGATAGTTAGTTCAACTTTGAACTCTACTGGACAGTATGCTTTATGTGAGGCTGGCTGTGGGAGAAAACCTGCGTTAGGTAGTGGGGAAACATGAAGCATATGCACGGGGTCATGGATGGATGAGGCTGAAGGTATTCGCAGAAGAGGTACTGAACAATATCTTCTGTGGGATGACGTGATCATTACTCTTGTTGAGGCATACATACATGAAGTATAATCATAAAGGCCAAGGCATGAATATTAAGCAAAATAAATGGGAAATACATTATAGATACATGATTGTCATACATCTGAGAGATTTTGCTGCAAAAGAAAACAAACTTTTATGCAAAATAGATGTTCTAAATGACTATGTACAGAAAGAAATCAACATGATTATAGATGCGAAATGAATCTAAAGTTAAAAAAAAAACCCGATACGGGTTAAAATTTTGTCTCCTCTAAAGAGCGGCCTGAATGAGGAAACCAAACATATAATGGCAAGCACAGTTAATTGCAATCACTGTATCAGGCATTGGGAAATGCTGAAATCATGGATCTCCATCAGCAACCATTACTGCAATTGATGTTTGCAGTATAACAGGATATTTGTACATTGTTAATTCACTGTTCCAATAACAATGTGCGACAAGAGATCAAGTGAATAACCAATGGAACGGTTCAACAGTGAGTGAGCCATTTAAACAATAAGTGAGTTAGTGAACCCAGTGAACAAGATAAAATCAATGGAACGAATATTAAGGAAATTTATGATACTGGCTTAAAGACCTCATCCCTTCTTTGTCCATCAGATGAAGAGTAGGGGTAAACAAAGAAAATCTAACCCCTTTAATATCTCAGTTTTTTTTTTTTATGCTACTGACAGAGAAAATCAAGAGAAAAGACATAAATCTTCGTTCTCCTATGCAATTAAAACTTACCTGGAATAATGCCATAAAAGAAAATAAGAGAGAGAGAAAAGAATAAATAAAAGGAGAAAAGAGAAAAATGATGCAATCGGAAATTTGAATGAAACACAGAGTTCAGGAAAAGAAACCTAGGTAGAGGTTGAATATATCGCGAAACCAGAATGAAGCATCGCAATCGGATGCTACTGCGGGGAAAACTTGTATATGAACGACAAGTTGCCCAGACAAACTTATCAGAATACAGAAGGGAAGGAACATGATAGAGAAGATCAGCAATCTATTAGAAGTCGAAACCGGCTATCATGAGTAAAAAAAAAACATGTAAAATAAATGTAAGAAAATCAACACAGGTTGTCAGAGGAGATTCTCCAGCATACACAAAAGAATCGCAATCCGCACCGAAAATCAAAGAAAGTAGACACTTAGTGCGAAGTAGAAAATACCAAAAAAAAAAAACTCAAAACAATTTAACTAAACAGGGGATCGTCTTACCATGTATGGCGAAATCGTAGAAATTAAAATCACAAGATAACGGATATACGAAAGCCAATGTAGCCAACGAAGGGCCAAAGTTTTATTGCAGAACGCAGGCCGATATCGCTTATAAGCGGATCATCATTGCGTGTATTGCTTCAGCAGAAGAGGAGTAACAAATGAGAAAGAAGATCTAAAAAAAAAAGAAAGATTCACGGAGAGGATGTAACGATAGTGATATTTTACCTTAGTTTGTAGGGATTCTGAGGATTAAAGAGGCAGAAATGGTGCTTCTGAGTGATGCTAAAGGGGCCGATCTCCTGGATTTGCAGATGCTTCCTATCTTCGGCTATTTGGAAGGAGGAACTGATGCGAGAGAATGCCGAAAATCCCCTCTATCATGGAGAGAAGGAGAGTTTGTTAAATAAGAGGAGAAGAAAGATCGGGAGGGTTAAGCGGTTTGGGATCAAGGGCCGGGATGGCGGAGCCATTGATCTGAGGGCTCTCGAGAGGAGTTCGCACATGGGGGGGGGGGGGGGGGGGGGGTGGAAGAAGAAGGCCTGCGAGGCCGTTGAAGATGAAGGGTCGAGGCGAATGTCCATGGTGATCAAGGGTGGAGGATAAGGAAGGCGGTTCTGCGAAGAAGGGTCAATGGAGGCCATAGAGGGAGAGAGGCGGCTGAGGGAGGAAGGTGAGTTAGGGTTTTCAAAAACCCTAACTCGACCCTTAAACCTTAAAAATTAGTTTTTCCAAAAAAAAGGCCTTCTTTTCAAGTTTTTCTAAAAAGATGGTTAAAGGTGAGTTTTTTTTTTTGGCAAAATCTTTGAAAACCACGTAGTCTTTCCTAATTTTTTTTTTTGATGATTTTTTTTTGCATGATTTTTCCATTTTTTTTTGTATTTTTGGAACAGAATCTAAGTTTTTGACACGAAAACAAAGATTAAGCACTAATTTTTGTATTTTTCTGAGAAATATTTACAAGAGTATTTTTCTGAGAATTTCAGACCATTTTGGGGGAAATTTCTTCAAAAGAATGGGTTTGGACACAAGTTTTGAGAAAATGTTCGAGTTTTAAACCTCGAATTGAGAAATACAATTTGATGGATCCAAACGGATACCGGACGAAGTGTAAGCCCCACTGTTTTTCTGAAGAATTTTAATTGATATATGTACTATTGTTGCGAAATTTCTTGTTTTGGAACGAGCATTTCTCGTAGATCTGGCAATTTTCGTTTTCTGAGGCTCTGAATCGCGTAGATTTGTTCTACGAGGCGATTCAGGGCAAATCGCGGCGAGTCAAATCTCAATACTTGTAGAGTCGATTTATATTATATTCGTTTGGGTTCGTTTCGAATTTGGAACCTAAACGAGAAAAATATCTCGTTATTTCACGGATTTTGGCGAAAAAGGGTATATCGGTAATTATGAGTCATACCGAGGCCTAATTTCGTAGAAATTAGAGAATTAAATACACTTTATTATCACTTAAACCTTAATTCATAAAATTTAATTTAAAAATTTAGTTTTTAGATTAATTTAATCATGTCCATTTAAATATCAATTGAACTGGGTTTTTTTTTATAAAGTAAATTGCAAAATTGACAAAACCTTGAAGTGGGATTTCGAAAATATTTTAAAGGAAGTTGGTTTTGGCAATTATAAGAGGTGGTTGGCATGGGCCCCATCTCAGCCTATGTTATTAAATAAAAAAAAATATTACAAGTCAACTTTTCAAAAAAAAATTCACCTTTCTAAGGCTTTTTGAAAAGTTTCAAAAAGGGCTAAATTGAGGACTTAATATGGGTTTTCAAAAAACTAAGTGGGCATACGCCCACGATTTTTTTTGAAAGGGCTGGGGGTAGCCCCTAGCCCATTTAAAGGCATTAAAAAAAAATGAATTTAAAAAAAAAAAAATTGAGAAATCGTTGGATGGTCTTTGAGAGGGGTTGGCTTTGAAAAGTCAAAGCCAACCACTCCCCTTGAATCAAGGGGAGTGGTTGGGGGCCAGCCCTTGACCCCCTTTGACCCCCTTTGCTGGAATTAGGGAGGGGATTGAGGAGGATCCTCCATCTCCCCTCCTTTACTCCTCACACCTCATCTCCCTCAACTCTCTTTTAAGAGGAAAGAAAGGGAAGAGAGAGGGTCGACACTCTCTCCCTTCTCCTCTCTCCCTTCTTCTCTCTCCCTTCACTCTCCAGCAGCTGCTTCAGCTGGGCCAACCCCAGCACAAGGTGAGCCTCACCCCGCCCCCCCCCCCCCCTATGCTTTTCATTTTTTTTCATTTATGTATTGCTTATGTTGTTCGGTTTGGGCCTTGGGCCCAACCCACTCCGTTGCACACATGGTGCAGTGGGTTCACGGGTGGGTTAAACCCACAAGGTGATGGGGAAACCTCTGGTTTCCCCATTCTTGTTTGATCCCATCAAAAAAAAGAAAAAGGAGAAAAAAACGTTATTTCCTTCCTCGTTTTTCCGAGTTCTCAGAGTACCCTCCGGTAAAACGAGTGTATCTCCCTGGATACACGTCAAAACAGAGAGTTCTTGGGCATTTCGGAAAGCTCAGACAGGGATCTAAAACTTTGTAGTTGTACACTTCGTCTGGTTCGGCATGCAGAGCCGTTGAAAATCCACATCTCTGTCCGACCATTTTCCCCGTCAGCAACCCAGAAACGTTTGGAGTAACGCCTGGTTTTCCGGCGTTATTTTCCGAACCGTATGTCCATTTTCGGATCTCCTGGTTGCTGTAGAAAGCTGACAAAACCCTCTACGAGTTTCGTGTTGGGCGTTTTGGCCGGGGCAGCCTATAGACTTCCGGAAACTGGCAGCCTTTCGGCTGCATTTTTTTGATAAACATATAGTTATATATAAAAAAATATAAGTATATATATTTTGGGGAGGAGGCTCGTGTTGCGCGGGAAGGGCTGCAGCCCTGGTCCGAATCCCTACAAGACTCGAACCAGGGGGCTGCATAGCCCCTTCTTGCCCCTTTCCTTGGTCTGCCAAGAGGCAGCACGGGACTGGGTGCCCTATGGCACCCGGGTTTTTGGCCTTGGCACACCCACTTGGTGGGGGCGCCGGCCAACGTTTGGCCTGGTCTGGACCCACTGTACGGTCAGACCAGGAGCCACAGACCTTAGGTCTGTGGCTGGCCATCAGACCGTGGCCTTGCACGGTCTGGACTTGAATGGTCCAGACCATGCAGGCTGGCCAGCGCCGACCTGCAGGGTGGCAGCACCATTGGCGCACCCTTGGGTGCGGGTGCAGCCTGGCCTGGACTCCTCTAGGAGACCAACCGAGGGCCTGGGCTCAGCACACGCCCAGTGTGCTGCCCTGCCCCTTTTTGGGTTCGGTAGGGACTGGTCCCATAGGGCCCAGACCCTGCCCCCATGTTGGCCCGCCTAGTCGGGAGTTCTGGGCTAGCCGCACCCCATGCGGGTGTGGGCTTAGCCCAGCACCCTGGTCCGAACCCCCTAGGTTCAGACCAGGGTCCCTCCTGTGACCCTAGCTGGGTCTGGTCCTTGTTGGACCAGACCTGCAGGATAGACTTGGCCCAGCCCCTTTGGGCCGAGCATCGCCGAGCCCACTATGGGGCTCCCTTGCTGCCTAGCCGGGTGCGGGAGCACCCGGGTGAGCTCGGCACTGGTTTGACCAGTGCTGCAGCCTAGCAGCACTTGGTCTGCGCGTAGGGTGCCGACCAAGGTGGTCCTGGGCCCAGTAGCCCGCCAGTGGCAGGCCCCACATGGGCCTTGCCTCTTTTGCCCTTTGGCGTCAACACCGGCGCCATGCGCTAAGGCACCCGGTAGCCTCGCTACCTTTGGGCAGTCTGGAGGTGGACCTAGGCTCCAGGTCAGTGTTGCTAGCGGATTCAGTACGGGTACATGTGTCACCCATGTCATTCTCGCGAAGGCCCGGTGGCGGCACCCGTCTCTCTCGCCGCCGCCAAGCGAAACTAGTTGGTTAAGATGATGATGTTCATTGTCGTGGCGGTCGCATGCTTCACATGCTCATACCCCGCCGACCACCCTGACAGCAAAGTGTTTGTGTCGTGACTCATGTCACGGTACACGTTTGCGTGTACTTCGCTTGTTTTCGTCGGACGCTTGCGGCAATTGGCGCTTTGTGCCCTGGTTGCGCGGGTAGAGTGCGACTATACTCTGGCAGCGGCGATGTGATTTCCCATTCGGATGGGACCGTGTTGACCTCGCTCTCGACACACTTGGGTGTCGACTCTGCGATGATCCTGCGCCAATGGCCTCGCCATGCGAGTTTGCCGCAGTGTGAGGGTTGAAATACGCGTATAGGGAAGATACGTATTTAAAGCCCTTGTCACTCCTCGCTCATACAGTGAGCATCGTATATGTATTTCGAGCCTTGTGCCACTTAGAATTTGTAGTCGTGACATTTTACCGATTTCTTGGCGTATCGTTGCTCACGGCACGATACTTGTGCGAGATTATAACTTTGTGAGTTTTCGTGTTTCGCACGTACACGTTGGCACATCTCGCCATATATGTCACAGGGTTTTGATTGTCGAATTTACATTTGGTTGGTTCCCCTTTCGTATATCGATGGATATGCGCTGCACCAGAGGGTGCTTTAGACTCGACATGTCACACACTTGAAAAGAACTGAAAACACTGCAGGGTTCGATACCTTAAACCTGTTGAGGTTTTGAGACTCGGTTGGAGTCTACGGGCAATGGCCCGGGTTCGTGAGAATGTGCTCACATGTTCGTGTCACCCTAGGCATAAAATAAAATGGTATAATATCGTCTTCACAGGCGGTGTGCTCGTGGTGGCCGTGTGAGGCTGAGCACGTGAATGGGCAGGCCAAGTCCTCGTTTGCGTACCCCGCGGGGACCACGAGGCACGACTACCTTGAGAGGAGGTATGACTTGAAGTTGAGCCTAAATAAGATAAACCTGCCGCGCCCCATTCACAATTTGGTCACCCAGGGAGAGGGTGAATGGTACATCCCCGAGTGACGTGTCGTTACTACGACTTGTTCTTTAGAGGAGCCGATATGCCCTCGGACCTCCAGTCACTCGGAGTTAGGGAGGTCAAGGTACCCTCTGCAGGGACCTTTACTACTGCAGTAGTACGGATTGCAATCCTTTACCCCTGCGAAAGGTTTCTCCTGGCTGCGTGTCGCCCGCAGGTGGTTTTCTCGTTCTGTAGCATCCCCGGTTACCACATTAGAAATTGAATAATAGACGCCGGGTGTATGTCTCACAGAACTCGAGGGTTTTCCTTCGCGTACCCGGAGGAGGTAATAAGAAGAACATAAAGACTAACCAAACAGACTGACGTACTGTAGTTGTTACTCTAGCACAGCTTATACTTTTGTTCAGTTGCTACACCCTGTTGTTTGGTTCCAGTTTCGTTACTCCAGTTGTTGCACTGTTACTTACTTTTAGTTTTACAGTCTTGTGGCACGCGCACCTACCTGACACGCATTGTACCTTTATGTAAATGTTTCTTACAGTTCCATCATGTTAGTTATAGTCTGGTACTTAGCGCACATGTAGCATGTTGCTTACTTTCTGCTTTTCCTGAGAAAAAAATGATATGCATGGATGGTTTGTCTCACCAGCTCGCAAGAGTATTGACCCCGTTTTATGGGGATGCAGGTGACGAGTAGACGCAGCGCGATGCGACGGCGCACAGCAGGAGCCTTGAGATCCACACTTTGCAGCAGATTCTGGCTTCTTCTGGTTTTGGGGTTCGAGGGGTTGTTCCTCTCCTTTTTGTGAGGTTGTTTCTTTTTGTACCCAGTCTCCCTTTTGTATCATTGTAAATACTGTGGAAATGAAAAGCACTTTACTTGTTTTGTGGTTTGGTTTCTCACTGTGGCTCGCTCAGACTTGCGGCCTCTTTGCTTTACCCCTGTTTTCCTCTTTTACTTCCGCTAGTTGTTTTTCACTCTGTATATCCTTAAAAAAAAAAAATCCTCAAAAACCAAAGGTTTTTACAAGGTCAGGGTTTGGGGCGTCACAGAGATTGGTATCAGAGCTGCAGTTTATAAGTATGGTCCAAGACTTTTGCGTGCAACGTGCATCGCACTGTAAGTATGTTTTGAATTATTACTTTCATTTGTTTTCTTGATGATTTCTGCTGTATTTAGCTTTGCATGCTTGACTTGTTGCATAACCTGTTAGATGCCTGCTGATTCGAGAAATGAGCGAATGCTCGGAGCTCTTATCGACTTGATTCGAGGCACGGAGGCCCTCGATCAAGCGGTTCGGCAAATCATGCGGAGTGCCCGGATACTTGCACATCCGGCACCTCCTTGTGGGAGATGTGACGAGTATCACGCAGGACAGATTTGTCCTCGTGCCTTGAGCATATGCCCCTACTATGGCTTTAGGGGGCATATAGAGATCGAGTGTCAGCGCAAGTTGGGCGACGAACTCATAATGGGTAACGCTGAGACCGAGGAGAATGAGGCTCCTGAGGACGGTCAGGCTCAGTCAGCAGTTGACCCAGTGGGAGATGCACCGGTTGCACCAGTTTCTCCCGAGTACACGCCAGCTTCCTACTTGCGCTCTGTTTCTTCCGAGTACACGCCAGCTTCACCTCCAGGGTCTCAGGCAGTGAGTCCTTCTGAGTACACACCTGCTTCTCCTCCTCGTCCGATGCAGCGACGATACGGGAATCGGAACACCTACCGCAACTACTACACTCGTAGGCAGCGGTGATGGTGTTTGTTCATATGTGAACATGTATGGTTGGAACACTGAGTCAGTGTTCATTTTGTAGACTTGCTTTGTTTGTGTTTTTGTTGCGGAGGTTTATGTGTTGTAACCCTGTTAAAAGGGTAATTTTGGCTTGTACTGATGATATGTATACATATGCTTTTTAAGTAATGAAGTTATGCTTTGACTTGTCTTATCGCTTACACATATCTTCTTTTTGCACAAGATGGCTTGGCGCGAGCGTTGTGATCGTATCATGGACACTGTGAGCAACCTAGCTGAGGTTGTGGGCAGGCAGGCTGAGGCCATGCGTGCTATGGGAGAGAACATGCGAACCTCTCAGGAGCGAGAGACCCCAGTTCCTACTCCCTCTCCAGTTCCAGCGACAGTCGTGCCCTATAAGCAGTTCATGGCTATGAACCCTCCGTCGTTCAATGGGAAGTCTACACCTGAGGCAGCCGAGGACTGGGTACGGGAGATCGAGCGGATCTTTCATGTGCTGCAGGTCAGCGATGACCGGAAGGTGGACTTCGGCTCATATCGGCTCCGGAAGGATGCCGAGAGGTGGTGGGCGACCACCTGAGATGTCAAGTTCGGAGGCGGGACAGTCTCGTGGGAACAGTTCGTGGAGGTCTTCTATGCGGCCTATTTTCCGACCCACGAGCGCAGTCGGAAGATGCAGGAGTTCCTTGACCTTTATCAAGGAAACTCCACTTTGGCAGATTACATCACGAAGTTCAGAAGCCTGGAGCGCTTCTGTCCACATGTGTACGTGACTGAGAAGGAACGAGCGATGAATTTCGCTCGTGGTTTGAAGTTAGCCTTGCGTTTGAGAGTGATAACGCGTGCTCCCTCGACTCTTGAGGAAGCCCTGGAGACGGCTACGCTTCTGGAGCAAGAATGGACAGAATCCCAAAAGACTCCGCAGTCCAAAGGTAACCAGCAGCAGCAAGGCCAAAAGAGTTGGCCTAAGAAGCGTTCGTTTCAGCAGAATTCGGGTGGAAAGAAGTCTGCCCCGCCAGCAAACAAGAATCACAACAACCGGCAGCGACAGAATCGCCAGCCTCAGCAGCAGCAACAACAAAGACAGATAGTGGCAACATCAGGTTGCCCAAAGTGTCGGATGGATCATCCTGGCCGACCGTGTCCACGGGACCTTGGAGGATGCATCTACTGTGGCAAGATGGGCCACTACATTAAGGATTGTCGGAAGAAGCAGTCCAACGATCTGAGGAGGAACACGCCAGGAACATCGCAGCCAGCGCCCCAGCGACTTCCTCAGCAGCAGCAGCCGCAGCAGCAGCAGTCGTACCCGCCGCAGCAATCTTCCCAGCAGAAGACGGTGGCAGGGCGTGCCTACGCAGCCACTATCGAGCAAGTGACCAAGGGAGAGTTGGTCCAAGGTACTATTCCAGTCGCTGGTCATGCAGCTTTTACCTTGTTTGACTGTGGTGCTTCGCATTCTTTCATAGCTTCGAGATTTGCTAGTTCCTTGCCTATGTCTGCTGTATTGTTGAATTATCCATTGGAAGTTCATACGCCGACTGGTGATCAGTCTTTATATACTTTGTACATTCCGAGCGTGGTTGTGTCAGTGGCAAGTCAGGACTTGCCAGCTGATCTGATCCTGCTAGACATGACGGAGTTTGACGTCATTCTAGGCATGGATTGGTTGTTTGAGTATCATGCTCAAGTTCTATGCAGAGAAGGCAAGGTGGTTTTGTATCCTTCTGATCGTCCAGTGTTGGAGATCAGCCTTGCTCGACCTGTTCGAGGCAGTCGTATGATTTCGTCATTTAAGGTTCAGAAATATCTGCGGAATGGGGGTACTGCTTTCTTGGTCAGTATCGCCCCAGTTGAATCAGTGCTAGCCCCTATCGAGGATCTAGAAGTAGTTCGGGAGTTCCCCGATGTGTTTCCTGAGGAACTGCCTGGATTACCTCCGGAGCGTGAGATCGAGTTTTGTATTGAGTTGTTACCTGGAACGACTCCGATCTCAAAGGCACCATATCGTATGGCTCCGGCAGAACTCAAAGAACTGAAGCGTCAGTTGGAAGAGTTGATGGAGCAAGGGTTTATCAAAAACAGTGCATCGCCGTGGGGTGCACCTGTTTTGTTCGTAAAGAAGAAAGACGGATCCCTGAGGTTGTGCATTGATTACAGAATGCTCAACCAAGCGACGATTAAGAACAAGTATCCGTTGCCGAGAATAGAAGATCTCTTTGATCAGTTGTAGAGAGCGAAGATATTCTCAAAGATCGACCTCAGATTGGGTTATCATCAACTCCGGATCAGAGAGAAAGATGTCTCGAAGACAGCTTTTCGAACTAGGTATGGGTTGTACGAGTTCGTTGTGATGCCTTTTGGGCTCACGAATGCACCAGCAGCATTCATGGATTTGATGAATCGTATCTTCCGTCCATTCATGGATACGTTCGTGATCGTATTCATCGATGACATCTTGATCTACTCAGAGACCCCAGAGCAGCACCGGGAGCATCTGCGTATTGTGTTGGGAGTACTTCGAGAGCACAGATTGTTCGCCAAGTTCTCCAAGTGCGAGTTTTGGCTTCGACGAGTCATGTTTTTGGGTCATGTGATATCCAGTGATGGTGTGTCAGTTGATCCAGCGAAGGTCGACGCAGTGTTGGACTGGAAGCAGCCTCAGTCTGTTACAGATATCCGCAACTTTCTTGGGTTAGCTGGTTACTATCGGCGTTTCATTCAGGATTTCTCTAGGATTGCGCTTCCATTGACGAAGCTTTTGCGTAAGGGAGTCAAGTTCGAGTGGACTGACTCTTGTGAAGAGAGTTTCCAAATCCTGAAGACGAAGCTGACTACCTCTCCCGTGTTAGCTTTACCTTCTAGTAGAGGCGGTTTTGTGGTGTACACAGACGCCTTAGGTACAGGATTGGGATGCGTGCTCATGCAGCACGGTCGTGTTATTGCGTATGCTTCGCGACAGCTGAAGATTCACGAAAGGAATTATCCGACTCATGACTTGGAGTTAGCGGCTGTGGTGTTCGCCTTGAAGTCCTGGCGACATTATCTGTACGGGGATACATTCGAGGTCTTTTCTGACCACAAGAGTCTCAAGTATTTGTTTTCCCAGAAGGAATTGAATATGAGACAGCGTCGTTGGCTCGAGTTTATCAAGGATTATGAGTTTACGTTGTCTTACCACCCTGGTAAGGCGAACGTCGTTGCAGATGCGCTTAGTCGCAAATCGAGCAGTGTTCTGGCTAGTCTTGTGTGGAGCCAGAAGTTGATCGAAGATTTTGTGGCTTGGAAGCCATTTGCGATCGGAGGCGGAACGATCAGATTGTCTAGGTTGGCCATTCGATCAGAATTCTTGCCTAAGGTTATTGAGGCGCAGAAGCAGAACGCTCTATATCAGAAGTTTGCAGAACGAGCTCATGAAGCGGGCTCAGTCTTTCGGGTTGACGATAGCGGTTGTATCCGCATGAAGGATCAACTTTGGGTGCCAAATGACCCTGAGCTAAGGAAAGAGGTTCTTGATGAGGCACATCTGTCGAAGTACACCGTCCATCCTGGTGGTACTAAGATGTTTAAAGACCTTCAGCGAAAGTATTGGTGGAACGGGATGAAGCGTGAAGTCGCAGCGTATGTATCGAGGTCTTTGACTTGTCAGCAAATCAAGATCGAGCACCAACGTCACGGTGGCACCATGCAGAGGATTGAGATTCCTCAGTGGAAATGGGAGGATATCACGATGGATTTCGTGGTAGGTTTACCGCGAACTAGGCGAAAGCACGATGCGATATGGGTGATTGTGGACAGACTCACCAAGTCTGCTCACTTCCTACCTATCCGGATCAGTCAGCCGCTTGAGAGCTTAGCAGACTTGTATATCCAAGAGATTGTACGGTTACATGGCATACCTACATTTATCATTTCGGATCGTGATCCCAGATTCACGTCGCGATTGTGGGGACAGTTACAGTCAGCTTTGGGAACGAAGTTGAAGTTTAGTACTGCCTTTCACCCTCAGACTGATGGCCAGTCAGAGAGGATGATACAGACATTAGAAGATATGTTGCGGGCTTGTATGCTCGACTGGAAAGGTGATTGGGATTCACACTTATGTTTGGTCGAGTTTGCCTACAACAATAGTTATCACGCTAGTATCGGTATGGCTCCGTACGAGGCTTTGTACGGGAGACCTTGCCGATCACCGTCATATTGGGACGATATCAGCGATCGATCCAGTGAATCGCCGATTGTTCTCCAGCACTACACTCAGCAAGTGCAGAAGATCCGAGAACGTCTGAAGGCAGCCCAGGACAGACAGAAGAGTTACGCCGATAAGAGGCGGCGTGAGCTGCAGTTTGATGTCGATGACTTGGTATTTGTGAAAGTATCCCCGACGAAGAGCGTCTTTCGTTTCGGAAAGAAAGGAAAGTTGAGTCCTAGATACGTTGGGCCGTTCAGAATCCTTGAAAGGATCGGTGGAGCAGCCTATCGGATTGAGCTACCACAGCAGTATGCTCAAATTCATAATGTTTTTCACATGTCGATGTTGAGGAAGTACATTCCGGACCCATCACACGTCATCCGATACGAAGATGTCGAAGTGCAAGAGGACTTAACGGTGACCGAGAGACCTGTTGAGATCGTGGAGCGTCGCGATCAAGTTCTGCGTACCAAGACCATTCCGTTGGTTAAGGTATGGTGGCAACACCATGGCATTGAAGAATGCACATAGGAGCTAGAGGCCAGCATGAGGGAGAAATACCCTGATCTTTTTGTGGCCTAGCGTTCGTGATTTCGCGGACGAAATCCCCTTTTAGGAGGGAAGGATGTAAGCCCCACTGTTTTTCTGAAGAATTTTAATTGATATATGTAAGACCCGCAATTTTTCAAAAAATATCTGAATAAAATTCATAAGGCATTTATCGGTAAAAATAGCATTTCTTCTCATAATGCGAAACGAATCAATTCCTGCGAGCCAGTTATACTTAGGATATTCGTCGAATCGCGAATATATGCTCAAACACTCTGGAAGCCATAACTTCCTACCTGAATGAAATCAAAGGATTCCTGCGAGCTAACTTTCTTAGTTACGTCAATACGAAGGGAATGGCGTACTCAGAATTTTTCGGAAAAAATCGCCGGAAACCCGAAATTCTTGCGGGACCCACGGAAATATTGGTGGGACCCACAAAAATATTCCTCAGAAAATATCTGTTGGGACCCACAAAATATCCCATGGAAATATCTAGGTGGGCCCCACACCAAGGAACCTCTTGGAATTAAAAAGAAGCTAAGGGGGTAGAAGGGGCATGGAAAAACCCAAGAGGAGGTGGGCTTGGGCTATAAATAGCCCTCCCCACTCTCTCTCTTCTCATAAAAATCGACCCCCCCTTTCTCTCTTGCCTTCTCTCTCTCTCCTAAACCTCCCCTACCTAGCCTAGCCCACCTAAGCTCACCTGACCTGGTCTGAGCCTGCCTGACTTAGCCTGAGCCTGCCTAACCTGGTCCTAACCCACCTGACCTGGGTCTGAACCCACTTGACCTGGTCCAAACCCAGTTGACTTGACTTGAACCTAGTTGGGTTTAAAGTCAAAGTCAAAGTCCTTTTTGGTCTAGATTCCGGTTTGGATTTCTGAACCCAGACTTAGCCTACTTGAGCTGAGTTCGAACCTGCTGAACCCAGTTGACTTGGATCGAACCCTGTTTGGTTCAAACCACTTAGGTTTAGTAGCTTGACCTGCTCTACCTCTTTCTCAACTAAGTCAGCTTCATCTGACTTAGTCTGACCTCTCGAAGGAAGGCTCGAAGCCAAAGGAGCGACCCGGAGCTGTTTCTTCCACGATTTGAAGTAAGTTCGCTTCGTTGATCCATCTCTCTCAAGTATTTGATTGTTTGTATATAGAATATACTTTCTGAAGTAGTATCTTGCTTTAGTTCTTGATTGAGCCCTTTTTGGACACTTCGGTGTTCACCCGCTCATCTCGTAACTATCGTCGGATATATCTATGTTCAAACACGCAGTATATGCATTTTTAAAAATGGTATCTCGCCCTAGTTCTTGGTTGAGCCCTTCAGAACACTTCGGTGTTCACCCGCTCGCCTCGTAACTATCGTTGGATACGGATCTAGGTGTATATCTGCTGATTCTGTCGACGCGTCCTATATCGCACAGGCTATGTAATTTACTTTTGCCGTCGCGTCGTATGATGTCAAGGCTCCTTGTTTTCTGCACTTCCGATTACTGCACTTCCGATTATGCATTTGCTTACGCCGTCGCGTCGAACGATGCCAAGGCTCCTGCTTTTTGCAATGTATTTACTTACGCCGTCACGTCGAACGATGCCAAGGCTTCTGTTTTGTTATATATGTAGAATATTTCGTTCAGTTACACAGCCTGAACAATAGTATATACATTTCTTTACGCCGCCGCTGTATAAAGCACAGGCTTCTGCTTATACTACATATATAGCGCATAAATGAGCGTTCAAATGGAGACCAAACTCCAAATCGCCCATGCGATTCCTTGACCGCTCCTCGTTCAAGATTTTGCTTGACGAATGAAGCCCCTATTGGAAAGGCTTCGCTTTTTGGCAAAATGCTCTTTATGTAAAGACTAAGTCAAATACGTATGGCCTGGCTATGGCCCAGGGTTCCTGCAACCTTGATGGATGCAAAGTACGCACAACGGTGCGCATCCATTTCCCGAATTAAGCGTGGTGATTTCCTACCAAAAAGGGGAGATGCCGCTGAAATGGATAAAAGAAACGCATGCTTTCTCCGTAAAAGAGAGGAAGTGCTGCTGAAATTTCTGAAGAAGCTAAGAATAGCTCAGAAAGAACGTAGCAGGATACTCTGACATATAGTAGAGTGCTACCCAGTTCATGGTTTGCCCTCTACAACGTAGAAGGGTTCGTCGCACCACTGCCGGTAGAGCAGGGGAGGTGCTGACGAAATGGTTGGCAGAAGAGCTGCCGGAACCAATGGAACAACATAATGATGTCTGTTGATGGAACGATACCAGATCGGCTCGTATCCTTGTGCCTGCAAGGGCACCTTGCTCGTAAGGGCCGCTGAGCCGGAGTAGAGGTTGCGCCTTGGCTAGGTTTGGACTCGTTGCGTAAAAATACGCCGAGTAGCCGATCTATTTAGATCGAGTCATATGCATGCTCATTGAGAACGGTTACGCAACGAGACTCGTAAGGGCCGAAGAGCCAGAGTGTGTTGTTTCCACCCAAAGAGGTGTGATGCTCGTGGTGGCCGAAGTGCCAAAGAGCGGTGTTCTGCATGCATATGAATAAGACTTAAGGTCGCACATACCCCGTGGTTGAAAATCGTGTTAGGGGTACCCCCCCTCTGTAATGACTGTGTTGGGGCAAACTGAATGGGGTCGGGTACATACTCCCGTAGTGCTAAAAGCACGGGCTGCCTAAATGGCATGCAGATTCTGTCCAAGTAATTGTAAGACTGGCAGACCCCTTCAAGAATTATGCTCACTGTGGAATGACAGTGATGGTACAGCCTTGAGTGACATGTATTTTACTTTGGACCTGATAGAGTCCACGATGGCCTCAGTCACTCATGGGTTTTGGGGTCGTGGTTATCCTTAAGATCTAAGGATTTAACCCAACTACTACAAGTAGAGGATGCATCCGAATATGGGCCTAGTAGGGTTCTCCCAGTTAAAACACACTGCCCTACTATGGATAGGGTCAACAGGCCTCTGGGGTATCTAAAATACATAGAATAATCAACCCCCAGAACGTCGCGTTGATGCCCGGACAATAGCTCTACCTGCGTACCAAAGGCGGGAGCGGTTAATTATTAAACAATCCATTAGTTCTAGGTACAGCGATGCTTTGAATGTATGAGTGGATGACGTGTTGAGTCAGTCCTGCATAACCTTTGTGAAGGTGTCATGTTCGGTATACTACTAGACCGACTGGGCAAAGACCTGTGTTGTATCCGCACGACTAAGCGAAACTCGAGGAGTTGTCCTTAGATGCGTGGGATACGGATGTGCCAAGTATGAAGACTTGAGCTAGACATCACTTTGAGACCCGGAAGAGGTCATGGCTAAGTCATGGAGACTTAAGCGGCTATTCAAATCACAACCCTGAAAAGGCTTGCTCTAAGTCATGAGGACTCGAGCGGATGTTCAACTCATACCCCTGAGGAGGCTCTTGCGATATACGCTAAGTCTTGGAGGCTTGAGCGTCGTTATTGCGCATTGCGACCCTGAGTGGTCATTACCGTACTTGAGTTGAATGGATGTATGACTGCATGCTTACCAGACCATCAGTGGTTCTGACCCCGTTTTATGGGGATTTCAGGTGTTGGACCTGCCTGACGATATGCGGAGCAAGGCGGCATCGAGTTCCAGGGTTTCTCTAGACAGAGTTGTACTGCTTCCTTTTTATTGAACCTACACTGCTTTTCTAAGCAGTAGTGTTGTAATAAACATGTGGTTTTCGATAAATGGAACACTTTGGTGGTCAATGAGTTGCTTAGCCACATACCTGCAACGTGCTCGGAGTTTTCTAAAACTGATGACTCATTATCGTCTGATTTCGCTGCTAAAAGCTTTTCTAAATTCCGCTGTAAAGAAAAAAAAAAGAAATTCATGAAAATTTTAACTTAGCTTTGTTTTGGAAATCCGGGGCGTTACAGAATTGGTATCAGAGCATGAGTCTGAGAAACCAGGTTCAAGATCCGTCATGGTCTCGATATCGCACTGTAAGTATATGTTTTTATACTTTTGTTCTGATCTGGGTGCATCTTTGTATAGATGGCAACTCATGACTCCCGAGGATATTGCTATCATTGCAAGGTCATGCACGATGAGTGGATATGCCCGTATGAAGTCCAAGACTGCCAATACTGTGGCGAGGACGGGCATTCCGCCAAACGAATGCCAAAGGAAATATACCGCCGATATGGGTCGGCGGGTATCAAAGGGTCTCAAGGATGAGACTTCGCGTGTCAGTGGACCGCATCACTCTAGTGTTGGGAGCAACCATACCCCAACATCTCTTGATGAATTACCAAGGCTGAGGGATTTTGACTTGAACTTCCCTGTGGAGGTCTATCACTCGCCAAGCTACCATCCGGCATCACATACGCCGAGCTTAAATGGCAGGAACAAAAGAGGGGATTCTTTCTGTTCGCCAATCATTATTCCAGACTCCTAGAGTCTTGATCTTGCTGACTGGGAGAGTGGACTGGATTCCCTCATGTATCCCCAATATTCGCTTGCAAGTGCGGAAGTGCCGCCCAAGCCAAAGCTAGTAGTGCCTGCACCAAGGCCATGTGGCAATAGATGGACCTTTTGGAGTTCGTCTTCATCAAAGAAATCCAAGTCTTAAAGAGACTGGTGATGTTTTGGAGTCAGTAGACTCATGTATATAGTTTCTCAACGCCTAAAGTCTGCCAGTGCGGCATTACGTTTTGTTTAAGGCGATGCTTGTGTAAATGTGATGTATATTAAGTAAATAAAGCTTTTTACTTCCTCATATACATCGAGAAACTAAAAACAAGTGCTTGTGTGTGCATAGATAAATGGCTCCTACGACAAGGAGAACCATGCCAAGCGAGGAGTCCCATACGCAAGGATTCCTGTTGGAGACACTCAACAACCTGGTTACCGCCATCCGTGAAACGAGGCCAGAACCAGTCGCACCACGAAACGAGCACCTGGGGGGAGTGACTTATGAGAAGTTCCTCAAGCTTGACCCGCCAGTTTTCATTGGCAGAGCCGATCCTAAGCTCGCGGAGAGTTGGATCGAAGAGACAGAACGTGCCTTCTCAGTACTGGGAGTACCAGAGGAAAAGAAGACCAATTTTGGCACGTATCGGTTGAAAGACAATGCACGGAAGTGGTGGGATACCACTAAACTTATCCAGTTCTCACAAGTCGAAGTCATTCCTTGGACTGACTTTCGGAGGACTTTTATAGATAACTACTTCCCGTTGCATTCCAGAAACAAGAAAAAGATAGAGTTTCTAAAGTTGGAACAGGGCGGTATGAGTCTAATGGACTATACCACCAAATTTCAGAATCTAGAGCGCTACTGCTCTCGATTGTTCGAAACAGACCAAGAAAAGGCCGACAAATATGTGAATGGTCTGCGCTACTGCACTCGACTAGTCCTCCTTTTCATCTTCAACGATGAGCTTCTTGTCAATGCAGTCTTGAACAATGTTCTTAAGGACGAAGCAGTTTTCTGTATCATGCCCTACTGTTCGATGAAACTTGCAAAATTGTTCTTTGAATCTGCCCATAATTGCTGGAGGATCATTGGCTTTAGGCAACCAGACAAGGTCTTTCTCAAGCATATACTCGAGGATACTCTCGAGTGTCTGATCCAGAGGGGTGAATTCTCGATCAGTTCTCCAGTCCTTGCGCTTTGATTTTTCTTGATCTTTCTTTTGATGTTGAGGGCTGGATTGGAGAGGTTTATCACTGTTGATGTCCTTTCCTCTTTGCTTTTTGATTCTCTTCAAACTATGATCATTCTTGTTGCCTTTGCTATTATTGAAAGATTTAGCCGCAAAAGTGAAGTGAGCCTTCTTCTTTTGTTCACCTTGAGAGTTATTCTTGGAAAATGTGAAGCCTTCATAGACTCCATTCTCCACACTCAACTCGAGCCATTCTGCTCCATCAATGAGTTCAACGAAAGATTTGGATGGTGAGGTAGAAATTAATCCTCTCAGAGGTTGCGAAAAATTATTGAGGATCAATGATAAAGCATGTCTTTCTGATATAGGATCCCTCATTTTGTTGCAAGTCTCTCTCCATCTGCGAATGAAGTCCCTTGCCTTTTCATTTTCATTCTGCCTTAGATTACAGAGATGGCTCAATGTTGGGAGCGCTTCAGTATTGAACAAGAATCGTTCAACGAACAAATTCACGACTTTGTCGAACTCTTTCAGTTCTATAGGATTGACATGTTCTGCGTACCATTTGGCCGCGACTCCTTCCAGGCTGCGAGGAAAGCATAAGAACAGTGCTCTATTGTCTCTTTTGAACCTAGAGCATTCAGCGAAGAACATGGCGAGATGGGCTTTTGGGTCGCCAGAACCATCGAACTTGATGAATTTTCGGAGAAGATTCTCCAGATCATCATCCCCTTCTAAACCGTCGTAGAAGTCCTCGCTGGTGAAGACTTTCTTGCCCTTGTCGCGGGCTTGCAGATCCTTGACCACTCTGGCCATTTCCCAGAATTGTGCTTGCAGGGGCTCTTCTGCAACCTGACTTTTTGATTTGTGACTCCTCCTTTGGCCACGTTTCTGAAATGCTGGAGGCACCTTATATTTTTCATCGGTATCATCTTCGTCTGAAATATCTTGAACATTCTCCTCAGAGGACTTGGTTGACCTCTTGGCCACACGATCTCTAATTCTCTGACTGAATGGATTTTTGTCTGAGCTGGTGCCAGCCTGCTCACTCATCATCCTCTTCATCATCTTCTGAAACATTGCGTACATCTAAGGGTCGATACCATCATCTTCTGGCTGCTCTTGGTCTTTGTCTGACCTTGGCGAATTCATCTCTCCTTCTGATGTTGATGAGTAACTGATACGCTGAATTGGTGCGGTCTTCTTCCCTGACCTTGTCTGAACCATCAAATGTTGCGAAGGCTCTCTGCAGGATAAGGTCTTGATTAGACTCTGAGGAAATTTTTGGATTGGGAAGAAAATTATATGGTGGACAATTGGAAGAATATCCCATTACTAGGGATGGAGTCGTCGTTGGAGTCACGACAATTATGTTGTCATTCTTTGTAAGAGAAATGAACAACGGAAAATGTGCCTTGTTACCTAGGCGAGGTCGTCAACCACGAGGAAAATACCATTTTGAAGGAAAGAGATACCTTTTGGAAAAACAATCCACAAACGGATTTAGAATAAGGAGAAGGCAAGTGAGTAAACAGTTTTCACCACAATAATCAAGGTATGCATGAGGAAAATAAGATGAAGAATTTTGCAAATAGATAAAAGGATTGAAATCCAATGAGAGAAAACATATGATTTTGGAAAATCGCAGGCAGGATAAAAATGCAGCTGGAAATTCGAGATCCAGTAGAACGGGAGAATGAAAAATCACCTGGAGTTTTGAAAGAAATTGAATATTTGGGAAAAACCATCCAGGGTTTTAGAAAATAAAGGAAAAGATGAGAATATGGATATTTGGAAAGATATTTTTGGAAAAAATATGAGAGAAATAAAAGTAGCATACAAACTCACATCCTGCATAAACATTTATGCACATTCAGCACTCCCTAAGAAGCTGACTCTAGATGCATCATTTTGAAAACAGTTGTAGGACCTTAATCCTAACTCTAAGTTCAGATCATCTTTGTCCAATCCAGTTATGCCGATATACCCGAATCGAAATCCGAGGTACGTGGCATAGAGTTTCAACTCCGGTTCTAAGGTAAGGTTTTCCAACATCCTTGAGCGCCTACCGATATACTTCGGACTGTGGCCCGCGGTACGTAGTAGGGGGGTGTTAACCCAAATAGGTGGCCCAGTTGTGAGGCTCTGTCCCGAACTAGGGTTCTGGAAGAGAGCCCAGCAACGTGAAGACCGGGTAATGATAGGTAATGGGGGTTTGAAAAAATGATCACATGCAAGAAATAGAGGGCTCTAAGTCCTAAAGAGATAGATTTTGAAAATTTTTGAAGAAGCATACATTGTTTGCATTCAGATCCTAAATTGAGGAGAGTTGTATTTAGACCTAAGTCTATGTGAGCATGAAAATATCTCCTCAATCTGGTCCTACCAGACCATGCCTAAGCTATATGCAATCAATGTCAGCTAGGTCAGGATCTAGGCTCCTAGGCTCACATGATATTGAAAGTAAAAGAGCTGACATTTTGTGAACATAATTTTGATAATTAAACTAAGTCAAGCATAATTTAGGTCAGACAAGGACAGGTCCCATCTCGGTCGCCAAACCTGTTCTCGTCGCAAAATTTTTCCCCCGTCTTCCCTTCCTTGCGGAAGAGAGAGAGGGGAAACGCTTTCGCGCTTCAAACTTGACCGGATTTTGGAAAATGTTTTTGAAATACTCGCCTCCGTTTTTGAAAATTGCAGGAAAATCCATGGGATGGGGCTCGACCTGTCGGTATGAGGTTCGACCGTTCCTGCCGCCTTTAACAGGGGTAATCGAACCAAGGACCAAAATTGTGCTTGACTTAGTTAAATCATCAAAATCATGTTCTATCCTAAATGCACAGAGAATTTAGGCATGTGCTATGAGATTTGGAAAATGCAACTTGGGAAAACATGATGTATGCTTGGAAAATATTTGAAGTTGAAAAGATTTCTCAGGAAAAGAGTAAATTTCTCAGGAAACTCAGATGAAAAGATTTGAAATCTTGAGAAAGTTTATAAAGACTTGGGAAAATCATGAATGATTGGAAGTTCTGAGAAAATGTGAGTAATTCTTAGGAAAAGTGTGAACATTTGAAGGGAAATGCTTGTCAGGAAAACTCCAACTCTGAAAATTTTATTTGGAAAGAGGATTGAAAATTCATAGGAAAACTTTTGGAGTTGAAAAGCATTTCTTGGGAAAAGGTGAAAATCGATTTCTCAGGAAACTCAAATGAAAGGGGTTTTGAAATCACAAGAAAGTTCATAAAGGTGTGGAAAAATCAGAAATAGTTGAAAATATTGGGAAAATAGAAGTGATTCTTGAGAAAAAGGTGAACCTTTGAAAAGGGAAACACTTCTTAGGAAAACTTGGACTTTGAGAGTTTTCTTAGGAAAATGTTGGAAATTCATAGGAAAGCTCATTGGAGAAGGAAATTCAAAACTTGGGAAATTGAAATCCTGGGAATTTTACCCTTGAAATACTTGGAAATCGATTTTGATCTTGGAAAAAGATTGAAAAACTCTTTTGAAGCTCTTAAGAAAATAACATTTTCCAGGAAAAACTATGGAGAAATTGACTTGGGAAAACCGATTTTGAAAGATTCTTAGAGTTTCTTGAGAAATCGATTTCTTGAGAATGAAATTTTCTTAAGAAAATCATAAGAAAACCAATGATTTCATGATGCAAATGATATGAATGAAAGAATGCACTTTGAATGGTTTTCTAGGGAAATTTGTTGGAAAAATGTGTATTAAGTCAAAGTAAATCCTTCACATATTCTGACTGTGGCCATGAATATGTTCCGAGTTTAATTGATTTAATGCACAAGATTTTGAAAACATTGGAAATATGATGTGCATTTTCAAGATAGCCTAAGAGTGTAGGCTCAATGTGACTAGTAGAAAGATGATGGATCTGGGTCTCGTCCATATTCCGACTAGGGCCGTAAATATGGATTCCACCGAGTTCATCAACTCCCTAAGAGTTGGTGCACGTGCCATTCGTGAACATCCATAGTGCTTTTGAAATAAAATGCATGAATCATAGAAACAGGATATTGCATAAATTCAAACTATATGATATGCATCCTAGTCTAAGCAGGAAATTAAATCTCTTATTCCAAAATTTACATTATTACATCACTGAATAAATGAAATAAAAGAAAATTGCAGACTTTAACTCCTTCTTTTGAATGTTCCTGCCAAACTTGAAATAAGGTTAGCTCAAATATGTGGGTTTTTCCAAGATTTTCCAATAATACTATGAAATTATTGGATTTAATTGGATATAAACCCCATTTTCATGCTTCCTTGATATTTGAAATGATGTAAATGCAGGAAATTCAATGGAAAATAGTTTGAAATTCGGAATTTGGGGTCAAAATGACCAAAATACCCCTAAAATTAAAGTTACACCTTTAAAATCAGGGTTTTTTAAAGGAAAACTTGGTAAAGTTGAGATTTCGAAATTCAAATTGAATCCAATGATGATGAAATACAGTGAGAGACATGATGACATGCTGCTAAACACATTAGGACTGTAAAATCAGAATTTGGCATTTTGCAATTTACTCAAAATAACGAATTTCGCTTGTTTTTCACTTGGATCCGGGTCCTGCGGGACCCTGTTTTGGTATTGTGGCTAATCCGAACCTCAAATGGATTCCAAATTGCACCAAATTCGGTATGAAGCATCTACTTACTCTGATAAACAGCCTAGAATGCTAAAAATCATGAAATGATATGATTTAAATGCTACAATTCAAAGAAAGTCCTAAAATGGTGGATTTTGCCTATGGATCCGAACCAAATGCAATGCTTAACATGATAATGCAAAATTTACACCATAAAAACTTTTGATATTTTGCAGACTGCTAAAAGACCCGAAATGAAACATTTTTGGTTTTTACAGCCTCGGGATTTGAGCCATGGTGAGTTCAATAACAGGGATTTAGTTCTGACAGAGGTAAAAATCACCCTAATCTGATGTAAAATGCCAAACAAATATAAAAAGGCCTTGGAAATTTATGAAATTAATCAGAGCTATGAACGACACCTATATGAACAACATTTATGTTTATGACTTCAGCATTTGATCAACAGAAACACAGATAAAAATATAACTATTCCTGCCTAAACTAACAGAACAGACAAATGTAGCAAAACAGGGGACTGACAAAAAAAATCCGAAGCAGGTATCAACACTGTTCTAAAAATCACAGTCTTTTAGATGAAAACAGAGGACGTCTTGGACACAATTTTCACTTTTTATAGTTTTGGATTTGGAGCAACACACAAAGAGAAACTATAGCCCTAAGTCGATCCAAGATCTCAGAGGCCCAAATTAGGCTCTGACATGTGTCCCAAACTCTCGGATTTTTGTCAGATATTAATAAAAATCATAAAAATCGGAAAAAATCACATTAAAAACTAGACATTCTCCCAAATTCATAACATTTTTCGGATCGAAAATCGGATCCCCCATGAGGGATATCTCGATTTTAAAAGTCGGAAAATGATTTTCAAAACGCATCGCGGGTGACAAAACCCGACTTGCCATTCTGAATGTTTAGTGCAGTAAACAAATTAAAATGCCTCCAAATTTTTGGCAAAATTTTAGGGACACCTAAGAGAGCATTTCGTGATTTGTTTGGGTTTTTTAATAAAAAATAAATGCATGAAATGACGTGTGGACTGACTGACAAAAACAGAGACCTACTGAAAATAAGCAGAATTGAAATAAATGCTAAATTAATCCTAATTAATTCATGAAATGTACTAAATGAATGAAATAAAATGCAAATTAAATCTAGCTAACTACATGCATGTTAAAAATCATCAAGGAAGTATAATTATGTATTTTTATATATGTCATTTTATGAGAATAGCTCAATCCATCCCTCGGATGAGCTCTTTCTTCAAACGACAACACGAATCAAACCAAAAGAATTATCATAGTGAAATCAATAGGAATGGAGGCTTACCTTGTGTTCTCCAGCAGTTTTGGAACTCCCAAAATGAGTGGCTACCTTGATAATGGGCTCCAGAGGGGCGTGAATCCAGAGGAAACCAAGAAAGAATGAAAATGGAATTCTGAAGTTCAATTCTCAAACAGGGCTCTCAGAGTGAAAATGCTAAATCCAAAAGAAGCTCCCCTAGGCTGGGCATGGGTCCTTGTATTTATAGAGTTTTTTGGAAAATTTTGAAATTCAAAGAAGCTTAATCTGAGCCCTCCATGTGGCGCCATCTCAGAGGGTGTTGTCTTGGAGTTTGAAATTCAAATTCTGCTTTATTCTGGAAGGAGGAGAGACTTCCATGTGGCGCCATCTCAGAGCATCCACATTGCCATGTGTCAGAAGGTAGGAGCAGAGGAAGCAGAAGACGCCACCTCAGAGGGGTTTGAATTCTACTTTTTCTGATGAAAGGAGAGACTGACATGTGGCGCCATCTCAGAGCATCTTCATTGACATGTGTCAGAAGGAAAGGCAGAGGATTCAGATGGTGCCACCTCAGAGAGAGTTTGAAATTTAAATTTCTGCTTTTTCTAGAGGAAAGGAGAGACTGCCATGTGGCACCACCTCAGAGTGGCTCCTACAATGACATGTGGCAAGAGGGAGGAAAAGGGACATGTGGCACCATCTCACACAAAATAGAAAAGGTGAAGTTCAGGATTTGCGCCACCTCAGACTGGAGTTTGAACATTTGAATTCTAGCTTTCTCTGAAGGAGGCAGAAAGTGACATGTGTCACTTGCTTTTTCTGAAAGGAGCAGAGATTGACACGTGTGGCTTGCTTTTCCTGAGGAAAGGAGAGAGTGACATGTGTCACTTGCAGGAGACATAATTCAAATGGTGCCACCTCAGAGGAGACAAGTTCTACTTTTTCTGAACAGGACAACACATGACACGTGGCATCTCATGGTGACCTTGGAATGACACATGGCACAGGGTGAAGATGGTAGACATTGACACGTGGCATAAAATGAAGAGGATGACTAATGACATGTGGCGACATCTTAAGGTGGTCCCACACTGACACGTGTCAAAGGGTGGCAGAAGAGAGAAGGTGACATGTGGCGCCAACTCTAGGTGAACCCTATGCTGACACATGGCAGGTAAATGGGAGGAGAGAGAAAGGACAAGTGGCACCAATCTAGGGGACAAGGTTCCTATTTTTTTGGGTTTTTCAAAGTTCAGGTTTTTCAAAAGAAAAGTCTATGTGACACCACCTCAGTGTGGGTCCCACATTGCTTCTTTATTGAAATAAGAACAAGACAACAACCTCTTTTTGGAATTTTCATAAAATCTGGGCTAACTGGTAAAACAGAATTTTTTGGAAAGAGTTGGCCCCTGTAGGGCAATTTTGTAAAAGGAAGATATTTGAAATTGTCAAAAGGGCAAAATCTGAGATAAGGTGGCTGAAATCCATATTAAAACTATCCAGATCGTTTTCCTGAGGAAATATTTTAAAATTCAGAGCCCTGGGGGTAAAATGGGAAGAACTGATAATTTTGAAGACCCAGGGTTTTGAAATCAATTTTGAAAAGAGTTGAAATTCTAATCTGGATTGAAAATTTTGAAATCGAGAGTTCTGGACCTCGAAATGACATGCTGTGCAGTGCAGTGACATGAAATGCTCATGCAATGCTATACAATGACATGTCTTATGCAATATAATCTTGAACCAAGACTTGGAGATGCCTGTCTCCTGTCAGGAATAAAATTTTGAACATCTGAGCTAAAATAGGGAGACTTTGAGAGTTCCAGATGAAATTTGGACTTTTACAAGGTTCGAACTCAGAAAATGACCATTTTGCCCTCCGGCGATTTCAAAGGCTGAATGATGATGTTTGGTGAAAATGTCGGGGAGGTGAGTGAAAATTTGGGGTGTTTACAATCGCCCATGCGATTCCTTGACCGCTTCTCGTTCAAGATTCTGCTTGACGAATGAAGCCCCTATTGGAAAGGCTTCGCTTTTTGGCAAAATGCTCTTTACGTAAAGACTAAGTCAAATACGTATGGCCTGGCTATGGCCCAGGGTTCCTGCAACCTTGATGGATGCAAAGTACGCACAACGGTGCGCATCCATTTCCCGAATTAAGCGTGACGATTTCCTACCAAAGAGGGGAGATGCCGCTGAAATGGATAAAAGAAACGCACGCTTTCTCCGTAAAAGAGAGGAAGTGCTGCTGAAATTTCTGAAGAAGCTAAGAATAGCTCAGAAAGAACGTAGCAGGATACTCTGACATATAGCAGAGTGCTACCCAGTTCATGGTTTGCCCTCTACAACGTAGAAGGGTTCGTCGCACCACTGCCGGTAGAGCAGGGGAGGTGCTGACGAAATGGTTGGCAGAAGAGCTGCCGGAACCAATGGAACGGCATAATGATGTCTGTTGATGGAACGATGCCAGATCGGCTCATATCCTTGTGCCTGCAAGGGCACCTTGCTCGTAAGGGCCGCTGAGCCGGAGTAGAGGTTGCGCCTTGGCTAGGTTTGGACTCGTTGCGTAAAAATACGCCGAGTAGCCGATCTATTTAGATCGAGTCATATGCATGCTCATTGAGAACGGTTACGCAACGAGACTCGTAAGGGCCGAAGAGCCAGAGTGTGTTGTTTTCACCCAAAGAGGTGTGATGCTCATGGTGGCCGAAGTGCCAAAGAGCGGTGTTCTGCATGCATATGAATAAGACTTAAGGTCGCACATACCCCGCGGTTGAAAATCGTGTTAGGGGTACCCCCCTGTTTAGGGAGAGTTTGAAGGGACTCGTGTCTTTGTGAACCGTTTGCAAAACAATTTCCAATTTCACACAAGGAACCCTTTTAAAGGAGAGGCTCGACGGAGACTCGTTTTTCTTGTAACCTCCCAATTTCATACTAGGCCATTTTTCGTCATGAAGGACCCTCTTTGCAGGGAAAGTGTGATGGACTCATTCCTTTCATGACCCAATTTTCAGACCTCACTATTATCGGCCCCCTTTCTATAAGAGAAGCCTAATATTAGGGAGCTTTGGCGAAAGCTTAATTTCTCTTCGAAAGTCCATTTTGCAAACACCTCCTCTTCAGGGAAGAGAGGAGTATTTCTCATTTACCATTCAGGTAAGGGCTAAGCCTGAGTCTCTCTTTTTGGGGAAAAAGAGAGGAGAATTTTTGTCACGGATGTATCGAGCCGGACCTCAAAGGCTCTCTTTCACCAAGATTTCAAGAAAATTTTGTCAATTTGTCAATCAATTATTTGTTGATTTCAAAAACTTTATACAAATCTTTATCTCAGTCTACCTTCAGCATTACTCCCAAGAGAGTGAAGCTTTTGCGAGAAGAGATTCAAACTTCAAATTCTTTCTATTGGCCAACCAAAAGGATGAAGGATAAATCCTCGATATGGCCAGAAAAGAAGATTCAATGTTATTGAAAAGCCATAGATGATTGATATTGATCGCAGTCAATGGCACATCTTTAAAGATTATTCTTCTAAAACAAGGCGGTGGAAATATCCTGAGCACTAGAAAAAGAGAGCATTTACCCAAGCCCTGTCTCCTCAAGCTACAATTAAATATCTGCAAAAGGGATCTCTCAATTGTCGTCAAGATGAAGGCGAATTAAGCGAGTAGATCCCCGGGGCCAAAGAAGATTCGAAACATCTCCAAGATGACGGAGTTTGTGACAGATCCTTCCAGGGAAAGTCCAAAGCACTGTCGAGATGAAGGCAGATGCAAGGAACCTCCCGACAATCCTCAAAAGATATTTAATTTCAGCTATCATCCAAAGATCTCCCATACCATGAGCCAATATCGTTAAAGAAGGATCGAAACATCTCCAAGTTGAAGGAGTTTGTGACGTACCCTTCCCAAAAGAGAGCAAGAGAGGAAAAAGAAAGAGAGAAAAAGTCAGAACATCTCCAAAATGAAGGAGACTGTAGCAAAAACCCAAAAGAGCCAAAACAGTGCAGCAAGATTATCATGAGAGAAGCTCCCAGGATATCAAACTGCCAAATTTATCAAGAATCCTCTTTAATTTTGTGAAATTCTATCATCAATATTCTTTCATCAACTGCTTTCATAATATCAAATTCTCTTTCCTGTTCATATCAAGAAAATTGATAGCTTCCTTAAAGAAGGTCAATTGCAAGCAATTTGGATTTCAATTCTCGATTCTATAAAGTGAACCTTGTTTGGAGGTAATGTTTTGGGTAGAAAGTAAGAAATATCTTTGCAATAATGTGCAACATCTTCAAAAAACTTTGAATCAACAACAGAATTCTCAATATTTTGACAATATTTTCTAGTTATCCTGACATGAAGTGAGAGCTTGATATCCGTCCTTGATACATCCTGACACCAATTTTACATCCCTCTTAAGGACTTGATTCCTTCCCTTCTTTGAGAGCATAAACTCTTAGATTTGCACACTTCCCTGTGTCCCCACTGTCCCACCATAGACAGTCCCATTTCGGTTCGAGGTCGAACCAACAATCATTTCCCGCAAGAGGCAATTTCAAAAGCTGATTTTAGTCTTAGCAATGAGACGTCCAAGATCAACCCCCTTTTCAAGCTTTAGGGACCCCATTTTCCTTCCTTTTGCAAAACCCCTGATGGATTTATTGTGCAAAATCCGAAGGTTCCATCATACCAATTCATTTTCCGCCCAATTAGGATAAGGGTACAAACCTGAGCCTCCTTCAATGAGGTATTCCATTTTCCGCCCGATCAGGATAAGGGTATAAACCTGAGCCTCCTTCAATGAGGTATTCCATTTTCTGCCCGATCAGGTTAAGGGTCAAAGCCTGAGCTTCGTTCCATACGGAGCATTTTCTGTCCCATCCAAGTTAAGGGCATAAACCTGAATTTCACTCTCACAGAGTGAGTCTTTCCTCTTCATTTCTCTATTTCATATCTACCATCTTCCTCAGGCTAATTTTCTTCATACCCAGTCAGATCCTTCTAACTGGGGCATTTTTATATAGCCCAAATTTGGTGTGTTTTCTTTGCCACTAAGCTCGACCATAAGCCAGCTTAGTAGCAAAGAGGGGCATCTGTAAACACCCCAAATTTTCACTGACCTTCTTGACATTGCCCTTAATCGGCACATTTCAGTTCTCCAGAAGCAATGAAGAGCAAAATAGTCATTTTTAAAGATTGAACCTGGCAGAAAGTCCTAAATTTCACTCTTGAGCCTCAAAATTTCTATATTTAGGTTCAGAGACATCTTAAAATTGCAAAATTTCAAAATCCTCTTTCTGGACAAAAAGTTAGAATTTCCAAGTCCGAGCTCAGAGTGACATTTCACTGAAACATGTCTTTGCATCGCATTGCATGAACACTTTGCATCATTTCATTGCATAGCATGTCAGTTTGAGATCCAGAACTCCTGATTTGCAAAATTGTCCATCCAGATTTGATGTTTAAACTTTTTCAAATTGATTTTTAAAACCCTGGGTATTCAAAATTACCAAATTTTCCCATTTTACCCCCAGGACTTTGAATTTAAAAATTTTTCTCAAGAAAAACAATCTGGATATTTGAATATTGATTTTAAAAAGTTTATCTCAAAACTTTTTGCAAAAGATTTTAAATCTCTTTACAAAATTTTTTACTTTTATCCATATTTTGCCTTGAAAAACCAATTTTTCCAAATTTTTGAAAAACAAATAATGTTTTATCTCGTATTTTCAAATAAATGGAGCAGAACCCGCCTTTGAACTAGCATCATACTCAGATTCCCAGGTAAGTTTCTTACTTTCAAGCGGGACCCACCCGGAGATGGCACCAATTTTGTAAATTCCTCTTCTTTTTATTTTCTTATTTTTTTTTATGTTATGTACTAAAATAGTGGGCCCACACACATGTGGCACCCCAATTGAAAATAAAAGACTTTAAAAAACTAAACAAAACTTTATTTTCAAAAGGATTTTAAAAGTGGGTTGAGGTGGCATTTCCATAAAAGCTTCTCATTTTTTTATTTTATCTCTTTTTATTTGTTAAATAAAGTTTTTTTTAGAAGGAGGCAGCCTTAAATGGCACAACCGAACTTCCAAAACAAAAAAATAACATAATAAATTTCATTTTTATCTAGAACTTAGGTAAATGAAATGAAACATTCGAAAAAAAAAAAAAAAGATGCGCCCTTTTTTAAAACGGTAGCATTGAAGTCCAATTTGAAAAATTTTCAAAAAAATGATAACGGACCTGCGTTTCTTTTGGAGGAAAGGAAAGTTTTAAAAGGGAGGCACTCAAGAAGAAAGAGGGGGAGAAAAATTGCTTTTAGGAGTTTTGGCAAGGGAGGAGGAGCCGAGAGGAATTAGAGGCGTTTTGGGTTTTGCAGGGCCTTCATCACCAGCGCCCTTGTCCATTGAAAAAAGAAGGGCGTTTTCACCTTCTTCAGCCCAGCCACAGGGGGGCATCTCCAGGATCTGCGTTTCAACCATCTTCAGCCCTAGCCGGAGGTCTTCCACCATCAACATCCGATCCTTCTTCAGCTCCAGCCGCAGAAGATCCACCTCCAACGTCTGCAGTTCACCTTCTTCAGCCCCAGCAACGAAGGACCTTCCGCACATCCCCACTTCAATCCCAACCACAGGAGAGCCGATTGAAAGGGGAGGGGGTCGATTGAAAGGAGGTAGCCGATTGAAAGGGGGAGGTCGATTAAATTGGAGGCGTTTTGGGTTTTGCAGTATCTCCACCACCAGCACCACCCTTCATCCTTCTTCATTCTACCAGCAGGAGATACAGCAACCATCCCACGATTGTTGTCTCTTCAGCCTATCAACAGTACAGCCACAACAGAAGATCCAGCCGGCAGGAAAGGCAAGTTTTCTATTCATGACTACTTTGATTCTTGGAATCAGGTTCTACTTGATGGCCTCTTTGGTGGGCTTATGGTGTGTTACCATCTCTCTCATCAAATGTTGCTTGTTGCGTAGCCAACTGTGTGTGTGTGTGGATGTCACATGTCACGAAACTCCATTTCCTAACTGTGACCTACAGTCGATGGGATTCTGCAGAACCATGGAAAAGTTATGTCTGCACTGGTATTGGGCATATATGTTGGCTGAGACAATACAGGATTCTGCCTTGTGGTAGCAGCACAATTTTATTGCATTTCTGTGGATCCGATATCAGAATATCATTACAGGATTAGGAAAAATATTGATATGTAACAGGATGCCTCTCTGATCATTGAGACAATCGTTACTGGAAATTCAGGCCTATCCTATGAGTTGTGGCCTATCCCAATTCTGTGGTATTGTTAGAAAGCTTAGAATTGCAGTGCTTGTTTCAGGGTATTGTACAATATTCCATTTTCCCTATCTTACGTTTTCTTTCCTTTATTTCACTAGCATTATATTGGATGTGGAATGAATTATCCTTAGGGAATTCTTGGGGATCAAAGCCAGCTAAGTCAATTAGATCGTAGGGTGGTCTTTGCTTATTCTGTGCACATAATTAGCATACATTGCCATAAAAAGATACCATGCTTTCTTCTGTGCTGACCTAAGCCATGGAACATTTCTGAGGCATTTGAATGCAAATATGCATGTCTGTGTCTGTGTGCGCGTGTCTGTCTTTTTATTATGATGATGGCTACTAGTTGTTGATCAAAGGCTGACCACTGGTTCTGCATTAGAATCCCGTTTCACTGATCAGTTTTTTTTTTTTTTAGTAGCCTGGCAGTTCGCTGCCAACAGAAATTCTTGAAAGGCTCACCATCTCTGTTGCATAAATACCACTTATCAGTAGTGACATAAAGTTCACATTTTCTTTTGAAAAGGGTTCATACAACTTGATTGCTACAAGTTTTGTGTAGAATAGCAATTGTCATCTATCATGCAAACAAGACTGCATGTTCAATTATCTGTTTTTGAGAAACAATGTATAGAGCGAAAGTCATGTTTATAAAATGAATTTGTTATTTCTTTTACAGCAAGACACATATGTGCTGGAACTTTCAGTAGGATAAAATGCCTCTAGTTTGTTAATCATATCAATATAGTTTACAAAGGTTCATTTCACAGCTGGTAATTCATTTAGCCCATAATGCTCCCACAGTGCATTTCCTGCACATATCCATTTTCTGCAGGTGTGCAGTCTTGATAATCGGTCATGTTCATAGATGGATATTTTTATATCCATTCATGATTTATAAACCATCTCTTGCACACTTCTTTATTGATATATAGAGAAGCTCCATACCCGATTTTATTACGAAATATGTTGTAATTTGGGAGATATGACTGTGTAAAATCCCTTACAGAAACTGTATATACATATATTTTCTGGTTTTACCCATTATGTGGAATTTCCATTAAACATATATGTCTTCTCATTATATGTATATATGTATCTATATATATGTATATCTATTGTATATCTACCTATATGTATACGTGTATATGTATATATGGATATATATATATATATATATACATGTATATATATACTTATATATATATATATCCCTTCATGAGTATTTGCTATTACATGCATTTTTCTTTTCTCTTACTCTTGTAAAAACTTCATCATTTGATTTGTGAGCTTGATATTCAAATTCCTGTTTTATGAAGTTATGGCTGAAATTTCATCATTTGATGCTACCATTTCTGTTTTATGAAACTATGGCTGGAACTTCATCATTTGATTTATGAGCTTGATATTCAAATTCCTGTTTTATGAAGTTATGTTGGAATTTCATCATTTGATTTATGAAATTTTGTTTAGCTTGATGGTAAAATTCTTGTTTTATGAAGTTATGGCTGGAATATCACCCTTGGTTTTATGAAATTTTGCTTAGCTTAGTGCTAAATTCTTGTTTGCTATATCACCCCATTTGCAGCACCAATTATACATATTATTTCATCATTTTTCACGACATTTTCACCTGTTCACCAAGCTTTTCATATCCTTTTCATGATATCCTTGAAATAGCCCATGATGCTTCCACAACCCATTTCCTGCACATATTCATTTTCTGCTGCAAGTGTGCAGTCTTGATATTTGGCCATATTCATGAACGGATATCTCTATATCCAATCGTGATCTCCCCACCATCTTTGGCATGCTTCATTATGGATATATAGGGAGGCTCCATACCCATTTTTACTGGAAATTGCATTATAATTTGAGAAGTATGGTTGTGTGAAATCACCTACAGAAACTGTATATACCTGTAATTTCTGGGTTTACCTATTATACGTAATTTCCATTAGTATGTACATATTTTCTCATTATATGTATATATATATCTATATATATGTATATCTATATATATTTATCTACATGTATACGTATATATGTATATATATATATGTATATATATATATATACATAGATATATACTTATATATATAGATATATATATCTCTTCATGTGCTCTTATTTCCATGTATGAACATTCATATATTTTCTCATATAGTTACACCTCCAACGTTATATGACATTTAGCACTTATTTTAGCATTTTGATATATGTATATGTCTCTTCGTTGTATACATTATATATATATGTCCATTCCCTTGTTTATTTTGTACTAACTCTCATTTTGCAGGAAAATCTAGAAGAAGTTGATTCCTTGGCTCCATTTCAATTTTTTTTTACTTTATGTTATGCAATGTAACAATCCGATGTAAACCTTGGAATAAGATTTACTTTTACTGCTTAGATTAGGCCGCATCTCATATAGCTTGATTTCAGTAATATCCTGATTCTATGATGCATATATCTCAATTTTCAAAACCCACCGTAGATGAACACGAATGGCACGTGCACCAACTCTTAGAGAGTTGATGAACTCGGTGGAGTCTATATTTACGGCCCTAGTCGGAATATAGACGAGACTCAGATCCATCATCTTTCTACCAGTCACACTGAGCCTACACTCTTAGGCTATCTTGAAAATGCACCTCATATTTCCAATGTTTTCAAAATATTGTGAATTAACTCAAATAAGTTCTGAACATATTCATGGCCACAGTCAGAATATGTGAAGGATTTACTTTGGCTTAATCCACATTTTTCCAACATATTTTTCAGAAAGTTTTTCAAAGTGCATTCATTCATTCAAATCATCTGCATCATTCGTTTTTCTCATGATTTTCTCAAAAGATTTTCACTTCATGGAATCGATTTTCTCAAGAAACTATGATGATATTCGGAGTTGGATTTCCCAAATCAAATGTTTTCCTGTGATTTTCCTTAAAAAGTTATTTCCTTAAGATTCTTTTCAAAGGAATTTCTCATTTTCTCAAAAATCCAAATTGATTTTCAGATATTTCAAAAAACCAGATTCTCAGGATTTAAATTTCCTAAGTTTTGAATTTCCTTCTCCAATGAATCTTTCCTATAAATTTTCCCTCATTTTCCTAAGAAAATTCTCAAAGTCTGAGTTTTCCCGATAAGTATTTTCCGTTTCAAAAAGTTCATCTTTTCTCAAGAATTCTTTCCATTTTCTTGAGATTCTCGTTTTTTTTTTATGGTTTTCCAAGTCTTTCTAAACTTTCTTAAAATTTTCCTGAGATTCTCATTTCTTTATGATTTCTCAAATCTGATAAACTTCCTCAAGATTTTCCTGAGATTCTCCTTTCTTCATGATTTTTCAAGTCTTTCTAAATTTTCTCAAAATTTTCCTGAGATTCTCATTTATTCAAGATTTTCCAACTCTTTATAAACTTTCTCGAGATTTCAAACCTTCTTCGTCTGAGTTTCCTGAGAGATTAATTTCCATCTTTTTCCTGAGAAATGCTTTTCAATTCCAAATGTTTTCTAAGCATACATCATATTTTCCAATTTACATTTTCCAAAAAATCTCATAGCACATGCCTGAATTCTCTGTGCATTTAGGATAGAACATAATTTCGATAAATTTACTAAGTCAAGCATAATTTTGGTCCTTGGTTCGATTACCCCTGTTAAAGGCGGCAGGAACGGTCGAACCTCGTACCGACAGGTCGAGCCCCATCCCATGGATTTTCCCACAATTTTCAAAAACGGAGGCGAGTATATTTCAAAACAATTTCCAAAATCCGGTCAAGTTTTAATCGCGAAAGCATTTTCCTCTCTCTTCCACAAGGAAGGGAAGACGGGAAAATTTCGCGACGATAACACAACCTTGTAACATATATCTAGACGATTGAATCATTATGAATTTGTTTTTTACAACCTTAGAACACATATATGCATGATTGAATCACAATAAAATATTTTTGACAGCCATAAAACACATATATGCATGATTGAATCACTATGAATTTTTTTTGACAACCTTATAACACATATATGCATGATTGAATCTCTATAATTTTTTTTTGGCAGCATTATAACACATGTAAGCATGATTGAATCACTATAATATTTTTTTGACAACCTTAGAACCCATATATGGTTGATTGATCACTACCAAATATTTTTGACAACCTTAGAACACATATATGCAAGATTGAGACACTTTGAAATTTTTTTGATAGCCTTAAAACAACTATATGCATGATTGAATCACTATGATTTTTTTTAAAGTATTGGAACACATATACGCATGATTGACTCACATTAATTTTTTTTTGACAACTTTAGAACACATATATGCATGAATGAATTACTATAATTTTTTTTGACAGCCTTTGAACACATCTATGCAAGATTGAATAACAATGAACATTTTTAAGAGACTTGCAACACATATATGCATGATTAAATGACCACAATTTTTTTTTATATCCTTAGAACACATATATGCATAATTGAATCACTATAAATGTTTTTTACCGCATTAAAACATATATATGAATGATTCAATCACTATAAATTTTTTTCGACAGCCTGAGAACACATATATGCATGATTGAATCACTATGAATTTTTGTTTGATAGCCTTTGAACACATATATGCATGAATGAATAACTATAAATTTTTTTGACAACATTAGAACATATATTTGCATGATTGAAACACTATAAAGTTTTTTTGACAACCTTAGAACATATATCTGTAGGATTGAATTATGATGAATTTTTTTGACAGCCTTAGAACACATATATGTATGATTAAATCACTACAAAATATTTTTGATAGCTTTAAAACACATATATGCACGATTGAATCACTATGAAATTTTTTTGACAGCCTTAAAACAAATATATGCATGATTGAATCCCTATAATTTTTTTTTGACAGTATAACTATAAATATATGCATGACTGAATCACTATAAATTTTTTTGAGAAACTTGGAACAATATATGCATTCTTGAAACACTATAAATTTTTTTTTGACATCCTTAGAACACATATATGCATGGTTGAGCTACTATGAATTTTTTTTCACAACCTGAGAACACATATATGCTTGTTTGAATAACTATGAAGGTTTTTTTGCCAGCCCTAGAACATATATATGCACGATTGAATCACTATAAAGGTTTTTGACCTGCTTGAAACATATATATGCATGATTAAATCACTATAAATCTTTTTTTACAGCCTTAGAACACATTTATGCATGATTGAATCACTATATATTTTTTTGATAGGCTTAGAACACATATATAATTGATTGGATCGCTATGAAAGTTTTTGATAGCCTTAGAACATATATATGCATGACTGAATCACTATAATTTTTTTTTGACAGCATTTAAACACATATATGCATGATTGAATAACTAAAAATTTTCTAGACAGCCTTAGATAACATATATGCAAGATTGAATCACTATAAGTTTTTTTTGAGAACCTTAGAACACATATATACATGATTGAATGGATATAAATTGTTTTATAGCCTTAGAACACATATATGCATGATTGAATCACTATAATTTTTTTTTATAGCCTTAGAACTCATATATGCATTATTAAATCACAATGAAATTTTTTTGACATCCTTAGACACATATATACATGATTAAATCATTATATATTTTTTTTTACAACCTTAGAATACATTTATAAAGGATTGAATCATTGTGAAATTTTATTGACAGCCTTAGAGAACACATATACGCACAATTGAATCACTATTAAATTTTTTTGACAACCTTAGAACACATAAATGTGTGATTGAATCACTATGAAATTTTTTAGACAGCATTAGAACACACATATGTATGATTGAATCACTAAGATTTTTTTTGACAACCTTAGAACATATATATCCATGATTGAATCACTATAAATTTTTTTTGAGAACCTTAGAATGCATATTTGCATCATTGAATCACTCTGAATTTTTTTTGAGAACCTTAGAACACATATATGCTTGATTGAATCACAATGAAATGTTTTTTATTGCCTTAGAACACATATATGCGTAATTGAATCACTATAATTTTTTTTACCACATTAGAACATATATATGCATGATTCAATCACTATGAATTTTTTTAATTGCCTTAAAACATATATATTTAAGATTGAATTGATACAATTTTTTTTTGACAGCATTTGAACACATATATGCATGATTGAATCAGTATATTTTTTTTTGACAACCTTAGAACATATATATTTAAGATTGAATCAGTACAAATTTTTTTTTGACAACCTTAGAACACATATGTGCATGATTGAAACACTATAAAATATTTTTTATAACCTCAGAACATATATACGCAAGATTGAATCACTATGATTTTTTTTTGACAACCTTAGAACAGATATATGCCAGACTGAATTATAGTGAATTTTTTTGACATCCTTAGAACACTTATATGCATGATTGAATCACTATAATTTTTTTTTGACAACCTTAGAACACATATAAGCAAGATTGAATGACAATGTTTTTTTTTAACTACCTTAGAACAAATATATGCATAATTAAATGACTATAAATTTTTTTTTGACTACCTTAGAACACATACGCATGATTGTATCAATAAATTTTTTTGACAACATTAGAACTTATATATGCAAGATTCAATCACTATGATTTTTTTTGAGAGCCTTAGAACACATATATGCATGATTGAATCACTATGAAATTTTTTTGATACCCTTAGAACATATATCTGTAGGATTTAATCATTATGAAATATTTTTGATAGCCTTAGAACACATATATGCATGATTAATCACTACGAAATATTTTTGACAGTGTTAGAAGACATATATGCAACATTGAATCACTATGAAATTTTTTTGGTAGCCTCAAAACAAATATATGCATGATTGAATCACTATGACTTTTTTTTGACAGCCTTAGAACATATATATGCATGATTGAATCACAGTGATTTTTTTTGACATCCTTAGAACACATATATGCATGATTGAATCACTATGAATTTTTTTTAGAGACTTAGAACACATATATGCAAGATTGAATCACAATGACATTTTTTTAACAGCCTTAGAACACATATATGCTTTATTAAATGACTATGAATTTTTTTTGACAACCTTAGAGCATATATATTTACGATTGAAACACCACAAATTTTTTTGACCTTGTTAGAACATATATATCCATGATTAAATCACTGCCAAATTTTTTTGACAGCCTTAGAACATATACATGCATCATTGAATCACTATGATTTTTTTTTGATAGCCTTACAACAGATATATGCTTGATTGAATCACTACATTTTTTTTTGACAGCATTAGAACACATATACGCATTATTGAATCACTATAAAGTTTTTTTGACAACCTTAGAACACATATCTGCAGGATTGAGTCATTATGATTTTTTTTGATAGCTTTAGAATAAATATTTGCTTAATTGAATCTCTATGAAATATTTTTGACAGCCTTAGAACACATATATATACATGGTTGAATCACTATGAATTTTTTTTAGAGATTTAGAACACATATATGCAAGATTGAATCACAATGACATTTTTTTAACAGCCTTAGAACACATATATGCATGATTAATTGACTATGATTTTTTTTTGACAACCTTAGAGCACATATATTTATGATTGAATCACTATAATTTTTTTTGACATTATTAGAACATATATATCCACGATTAAATCACTTCTAATTTTTTTTGACAGCCTTAGAACATCTATATATATCATTGAATCACTATGATTTTTTTTGATAGCCTTACAACAGATATATGCTTGATTAAATCGCTACATTTTTTTTTGACAGCATTAGAACACATATATGCATTATTGAATCACTATAAAGTTTTTTTGACAACCTTAGAACACATATCTGTAGGATTGAATCATTATGATTTTTTTTTATAGCTTTAGAATAAATATTTGCTTGATTGAATCTCTATGAAATATTTTTGACAGCCTTAGAACACATATATACATGGTTGAATCACTATGATTTTTTTTTAGAGACTTAGAACACATATATGCAAGATTGAATCACAATGAAACTTTTTTAACAGCCTTAGAACACATATATACATGATTAAATGACTATGATTTTTTTTTGACAACCTTAGAGCACATATATTTATGATTCAATCACCACAAATTTTTTTGACCTTATTAGAACATATATATCCAAGATTAAATCACTGTGAATTTTTTTTGACAGCCTTAGAACATATATATGCATCATTGAATCACTATGATTTTTTTTTGATAGTCTTAAAACACATATATGCTTGATTGAATCACTACAAATTTTTTTTGACAACATTAGAACACATATATGCATTATTAAATCACTATAAAGTATTTTTGGCAACCTTAGAACACATATCTGCAGGATTGAATCATTATGATTTTTTTTGATAGCTTTAGAATAAATATTTGCTTGATTGAATCACAATGAATTTTTTTTGACAGCCTTAAAACAAATATATACATGGTTGAATCACTATGAATTTTTTTTGACAGAATTAGAACACATATATGCTTGATTGAATCACAATAATATTTTTTGAGAACCTTAGAACACATATATGGATGATTGAATCACTTTAAATTGTTTTTGACTGTCCTAGAAGACATATATGCATGGATGTGTCACTATGAATTTTTTTTGACAGCCTTAGAACACATATATGCATGATTGAATCACTATGATTTTTTTTTGTCGGCCATAGAACACATATATGCATGATAGAATCACTATAAAAATGTTTGACATCCATGGAAAATATATATGCATGATTAAATCACTATGATTTTTTTTCACAGCCGTAGAACACATATATGCATGATTGAATAACTATGATTTTTTTTTAATAGGCTTTGAACACATATATGTATGCTTGAGTCAATATGAAAGTTTTTGATAGTCTTAAAACACATATATGCATGATTGAATCACTATGAAATTTTTTTGACAACCTTACAACACATATATGCATGTTTGGATCATTGTGAATTTTTTGTTACAACCTTAGAACACAAATATGCATGATTGAATCACAATAAATTTTTTTGATAGCCTTAGAACACATATATGCATGATTAAATGACTATGAATTCTTTTTGACAACCATAGAACACATATATGCATGATTGAGTCACTATAAATTTTTTTGACCATATTGGAACATATATATGCATGATTTAATCACTATGATTTTTTTTTATAGCCTTAGAATAGATATATGCATTTATTGAATCACTATGGATTTTTTTTGACAACATTTGAACATATATGCCTGATTGAATCTCTATAATTTTTTTTGACAACATTAGAACACATATATGCATGATTAAATCACTATAATTTTTTTTTTAAAACCTTAGAAAACATATATGCATGAGTGTAACACTATAAAAAATTTTTGACAGCATTAGAAAAAATATATCCATGATTGAATCAGTAGAAATCTTTTTTGACAGCCTCAAAACAGATATATGCAAGATTGAATCACTATAAATTTTTTTTGAGAGCCTTTGAACACATACATGCAAGATTGAATCATAGTGATTTTTTTTTGACATCCTTAGAACATATATATGCATGATTAAATCGCTATGAATTTTTTTTGATAGCCTTAGAACACATATATGCATGATTCAATCACAATGAAATCTTTTTAACAAACTTACAACACATATACACATGATTGAATCACTGTAAATGTTTTTTGATTGCCTTAGAACAATATATGCAATATTAAATCACTATAATTTTTTTTGACAGCAATAGAACACATATATGCCTGATTGAATCACAATAAAGTTTTTTTGACAACCTTATAACACATATCTGCATAATTGAATCATTACAATTTTTTTTTGACAGCCTTAGAACACATATATGCAAGATTGAGTGACTATGAATTTTTTTTGACCGTCTTAAAACAATTATATGAAAGATTGAATCACTATCAATTTTTTTTTACAGTATTGGAAAACATTTAAGTATGATTGAATCATATTATTTTTTTTTTTTAGAACCTTAGAACACATATATGCATGATTGAATCACTATAAATTTTTTTGACAGCCTTAAAACAGATATATGCATGGTTGAGTCACTATGAATTTTTTTTGACAGGCTTAAAACACATATATGCAGGATTAAATCACTATATATATTTTTGACAACTTTAGAACACATATATGCATGACTGAATTACTATATGTTTTTTTGACAACCATAGAACAATATATGCACGGATTGAATCAATATGAAATTTTGTTGACAGCCCTAGAACACATATATGCATGATTGAATCACTATGAATTTTTTTGACAACCTTCGACACATATATGCAAGATTAAATCACTATAAATTTTTTTGGACAGCCTTAGAACACATATATGCAGGATTTGATTCACTATAAAAATATTTTGACAGCCTTAGAACACATATATGCATGATTGAATCACTATTAATTTTTTTTGACAACCTTAGAATGCATATATGCATGATTGAATCACTATGACTTTTTTTGACAGCCTTAAAACTCATATATGCTTGATTGATTAAATATGAAATTTATTCCACAATGTTAGAATACATATATGCTTGAGTAAATCACTATGAATTTTTTTTTATAGCATTTTAACTCATATATTTATGATTGAATCACTATAAGTTTTTTTCGACAACCTTATAACACATATATGCATGATCGAATCACTATAATTTTATTTGACAGCCTTAGAACACATATATGCCTTATTGAATCACTATGAAATTTTTTTGACAGCCGTAGAACACATTTATGCATGATTGAATCATTATGATTTTTTTTTGCCAGTTTTCGAACACATATATGCATGATTGAATCTCTAAGAATTTTTTTGGACAATGTTAGAACACATATATGCATGATTGAATTAGAATGATTTTTTTTTACAGCTTTAGATCACATATATGCATGATTGAATCACTATGAAATTTTTTTGGTAGCCTTAGAACACATGTATGCCCGATTGAGTCACTATGAAATATTTTTGACAGCCTTAGAACACAAATATGCATGATTGAATCACTACGAAATGTTTTTGACAACCTTACAACATATATGCTAGATTGAGTCACCATGAAATTTATTTGACAGCCTTAAATCAACTATATGCATGATTGAATCGCTATGATTTTTTTTACAGTATTGGAACACATATATGCATGATTGAATCACATTAAAATTTTTTCGAGAACCTTAGAACACATATATGCATGAATGAATCACTATAAATTTTTTTGACAGCCTTAGAACACATATATACAAGGTTGAGTCTCTATAAATTTTTTTTGACAGACTTAAAACACATATATACATGATTGAATCACTATGAAACATTTTTGACATACTTAGAACACATATATGCATGATTGAATCACTATGAATTTTTTTTGACATCGTTAGAACACATATATGCATGATTGAATCACTATGAATTTTTTTTGACAACCTTACACACATATATACGTGATTAAATCACTATAAATTTTTTTAGACAACTTTAGAACACGTATTTAAAGGATTGAATCACTATAAAAATATTTTGACAGCCTTAGAACACATATATGCATGATTGAATCACTATTAATTTTTTGCAAACCTTAGATAACATATATCCATAATTGAATCACTATGAAATTTTTTTGACAGCCTTAAAACTCGTATATGCTTGATTGAATAACTATGAAATTTATTTCACAATGTTAGAATACATATATGCATGATTAAATCACTATGAATTTTTTTTGCCAGCCTTAGAACACATATATGCATGATTGAATCACTAAGAATTTTTTTTGACAACATTAGAGCACATATATGCATGCCTGAATAAGAATAAGTTTTTTTTGACATCCTTTGATCACATATATGCATGATTGAATCACTATAAATTTTTTTTGATAGCCTTATAACACATGTATGCCTGATTGAGTCAATATGAATTTTTTTTGACAGCCTTAGAACACAAATATGCATGATTGAATCACTACATATTTTTTGATAGCTTTAGAACACAAATATGCATAATTGAATAACTATACATTTTTTTGACAACCACAGAACACATATATGCATGATTGAATAATAATGAGTTTTTTTTGACAGCCTTAGAATACATATGCATGATTGAATCACAATGAAAGGTTTTTAACAACCTTAGAACATATATATGCATGATTAAATGACAATAAAAACTTTTTTACAACCTTAGAAGACATATATGCATGATTAAATCACTTTAAATTTTTTTAAACCATATTATAATATATATATATAAATGATTCACCCACTATAAATTTTTTTTGCAGCCTTGGAACACATACATGAATTGATTGAATAACTATGAATTTTTTTTGACAGCCTTAGAACACATATGCTTGATTGAATCACTACAAATTTTTTTGTACAACATTAGAACAAATATATGCATGATTGAATCACTATAATTTTTTTTTGAGAACCTAAGATCACAAAGAAACTTTTTTGGCAGCCTTAGAACACATATATGCTTGATTGAATCACTATGAATTTTTTTTACAAACTTAGAACACATATATGCATGATTGAATCCAAATAAAATTTTTTTGACAGCCTTAAAACACATATATACATAATTGAATCAAAATGATTTTTTTTGATAGCCTTAGAACACATATATCCATGATTAAATGACTGAAATCTTTTTGACAACTTGAGAAGACATATATGCTTGATTGAATCACTATAATTTTTTTGACCACATTAGAACTTATATATGCATGATTAAATCACTATGAAATTTTTTTGAGAGCCTTAGAACATATATATGCGTGGATTGAATCAGTATGAAATTTTGTTGACAGGTTAAGAACATATATATGTAGGATTGAATTACTACAAATTTTTTTTGACAACATTAGAACACATATGTGCATGATTGAATCAATATAAATTTTTTTGACAGCAATTGAACACATATCTGCAGGATTGAATTATTATGATTTTTTTTGACAGCCTTAGAATACATATATGCATGATCGAATCACTATGATTTTTTTTTTACAAGCTGAGAACACATATAGGCATGATTGTAACACTATAAATTTTTTTTACAACTTTGGAACAAATATATGCAAGATTGAATCCCTAGATATTTTTTTTTTACAACCTTAGAACACATATATGCATGATTGAATCACTATAAATTTTTTTTTGACAGCCTCAGAACACATATATGCAAGATTGAATCACAATGAATTTTTTGTGTTAGACTTAGAAAACATATATGCAAGATTGAATCATAGTGATTTTTTTTCAATTCCTAAGAACAAATATATGCATGATTGAATCACTATGAATTTTTTTTGACAGTATTAAAACACTTATTTGGAAGATTGATTCAGTATGATTTTTTTTGAGAGCCTTATCTTGCATATATGCAAGAATGAAAGCTTTTTGACAGCCTTAGAATACAAATATGCAAGATTTAATCACTAAGATTTTGTTTTGACTGCTTAGAACACATATCTGAATGATTGAATCACTATGATTTTTTTTGACAAACTTAGAACTCATATATGCGTGATTGAATCATAATGAATTCGTGATTGAATCATAATAAATTTTTTTTGACAGCCATATAACATGTATATGCAAGATTGAATCATTATGAATTTTTTTTTACAGCCTTGGAACACATATATGCATGATTGGATCACTATAAAATATTTTTGAGAGCCTTAGAACACATATAAGCAAGATTGAATTACTATGATTTTTTTTGACAGCATTAGAACACATATATTCTTATTTGAATCACTATAAATTTTTTTGACAACCTGTAAACACCCCAAATTTTCACTCACCTTCTTGACATTGCCCTTAATCGGCACATTTCAGTTCTCCAGAAGCAATGAAGGGCAAAATGAAAGCTTTTTTTTAACAACCTTAGACATATATATGCATGATTAAATCACTATAATTTTTTTTTGATAGTCTTAGAACACCTATATGCAGTATTGAATCACTATAAAAATACTTTGACAGCCATAGAACACATGTATGCATAATTGAATCACTATCAATTTTTTTGACAACCTTAGAACACATAAATGCATGATTGAATCACTATGAATTTTTTTTAACAACCTTAAAACTCATATATGCTTGATTGAATAACTATGAAATTTATTTCACAATGTTAGAATACATATATGCATGATTAAATCACTATGATTTTTTTTTGCCAGCCTTAGAACACATATATGCATGATTGAATCACTAAGATTTTTTTTGACAATGTTAGAATACATATATGCATGATTGAATTAGAATGATTTTTTTTGAGAGCCTTAGATCACATATATGTACGATTGAATCACTATGAATTTTTTTTGATAGCCTTAAAACACATGTATGCCCGATTGAGTCACTATGAAATTTTTTTGACAACCTTAGAACACAAATATGCATGATTGAATCACTATAATTTTGTTGATAGCATTAGAACACAAAGATGCATGATTGAATCACTATAAATATTTTTGACAACCTGAGAACACATATATGCATGATTGTATGACACTAAAATGTTTTTGACAGCTTTTGAACACATATAAGCAAGATTGAAACACTATGAATTTTTTTTTACAGCCATAGTACACATATATGCTTGAGTGAAGAATTTTTTTTGAGAACCTTAGAACACATATATGCATGATTGAATCACTATAATTTTTTTTTGCCAGCATTAGAACACATGTATGCATGATTGAATCACTATAATATTTTTTTGACAACATTAGAACACATATATGGATGATGAAATCACTATAAAATATTTTTGACAACCCTAGAACACATATATGCAAGATTGAGACCCTACGAAATTTTTTTGACGGCCTTAAAACAACTATATGCAGGATTGAATCACATTAATTTTTTTTTTGATAACTTTAGAACACATATATGCTTGATTGAATAACAATAGTTTTTTTGACAGCCTTAGAACACATATATGCATGGTTGAGTCACTATGATTTTTTTTTACAGACTTAAAACACATATATGCATGATTGAATCACTATAAAATTTTTTGACAACCTTACAATACATATATGCATGATTGAATCACTATAAGTTTTTTTTGACAATCCTAGAACACATATATGCATGATTGAATCACTACGAAGTTTTTTTGACAGCCTTAGAAAACATATATGCATGATTGAATCACTATGAAATTTCTTTGACAGCCTTAGAATAAATATATGCATGATTGAATCACTATAACATTTTTTTGACAACCTTAGACATATATATGCATGATTAAATCACTATAAAGTTTTTTTGACAGCCTTAGAACACATATATGCTGGATTAAATCTTTAAAAAATTATTTTGACAGCCATAGAACACATATATGCATGATTGAATCACTATTGAATTTTTTTTCCAACCTTAGAACATATATTTGCCTGATTGAATCACTACGATTTTTTTTTGACAGCCTTAAAACTCATATATGCTTGATTGAATAACTATGAAATTTATTTCACAATGTTAGAATATATATATGCATGATTAAATCACTATGAATTTTTTTTGCCAGCCTTAGAACAATTATAAGCATGATTAATTCAATAAGAATTTTTTTTGACAAGGTTAGAACGCATGTTTGCATGATTGAACTAGAATGTACTTTTTTGACAGCCTTCCAACACATATATGCATGATTGAATCACTATGAATTTTTTTTGACAGCCTTAGAATACATATATGCGGGATTGAATCACTATGAAATTTTTTTGACAACCTTAGACACATATATGCATGATTAAATCACTATAATTTTTTTTTGATAACCTTTGAACACATATATGCAGAATTGAATAACTATAAAAATATTTTGACAGCCATAGAACACATGTATGTATGATTGAATCACTATTATTTTTTTTGACAACCTTAGAACACATATATGCGTGATTGAATCACTATGAATTTTTTTTAACTGCCTTAAAACTCATATATGCTCGATTGAATAACTATGAAATTTATTTCACAATGTTAGAATACATATATGCATGATTAAATCACTATGAATTTTTTTTGCCATCCTTAGAACCCATATATGCATGATTGAATCACTAAGAATTTTTTGGACATTGTTAGAATGCATATATGCATGATTGAATTAGAATGAAGTTTTTTTGAGAGCCTTAGATCACATATATATACGATTGAATTACTATGAAATTTTTTTGATAGCCTTCAACAAATGTATGCCTGATTGAGTCACTATGAAATTTTTTTGACAACCTTAGAACACAAATATGCATGATTGAATCACAATAATTTTGTTGATAGCATTAGAACACAAATATGCATGATTGAATCACTATAAATTTTTTTTAACAACCTTAGAACACATATATGCATGACTGAATCACAATAAAATATTTTTGACAGCCTAAGAACACATATAAGCAAGATTGAAACAATATAATTTTTTTTGACAGCCATAGAACACATAAATGCTTGATTGAAGCACTATGATTTTTTTTGACAACCTTAGAACACATATATGCATGATTGAATCACTATAAATTTTTTTTGCCAACATTAGAACACATGTATGCATGATTGAATTACTATAATATTTTTTTGACAACATTAGAACACATATATGGATGATTAAATCACTACGAAATATTTTTGACAGCCTTAGAACACATATAAGCAAGATTGAGACACTATAAATTTTTTTTGACAGCCTTAAAACAAATATAAGCATGATTGAATCACTATGATTTTTTTTATAGTATTGGAAGACATATATGCTTGATTGAATCACATTAAATTTTTTTTTGAGAACTTTAGAACACATATATGCTTGATTGAATCACAATAATTTTTTTTGACAGCCTTAGAACACATATATGCATGGTTGAGTCACTATGAATTTTGTTTGACAGACTTAAAACACATATATGCTTGATTAAATCATTATAAATTTTTTTGACAACCTTACAACACGTATATGCATGATTGAATCACTATAAGTTTTTTTTGACAACCTTAGAACACATATATGCATGATTGAATCACTACAAAGTTTTTTTGAGAGCCTTAGAATACATATATGCTTGCTTGAATCACTATGAAATTTCTTTGACAACCGTAGAGTACATATATGCATGATTGAATCACTATGAATTTTTTTTGACAACCTTAGACACATATATTCATGATTAAATCACTATAAACTCTTTTTGACCACCTTAGAACACATATATGCAGGATTGAATCGCCATAAAATATTTTGACAGACATAGAACACATATATGCATGATTGAATCCCTACTAATTTTTTTTTACAAACTTAGAACACATATTTTCATGATTGAATCACTATGAATTTTTTTTTGACATCCTTAAAACTCATATATTGTTGATTGAATAACTATGAAATTTATTTCACAATGTTAGAATACATATATGCATGATTAAATCACTATGATTTTGTTTTTCCAGCCTTGGAACAAATATAAGCATGATTGAATCACAAAGATTTTTTTTTGACAACGTTAGAACGCATATTTGCATGATTGAATTAGAATGAATTTTTTTTTATAGCCTTAGGTCACATATATGCCTGATTGAATCACTACGATTTTTTTTATAGCCTTAGAACACATGTATGCCCGATTGAGTAAATATGATTTTTTTTATAGCCTTAGAACACAAATATGCATGATAGAATCGCTATAATTTTTTTGATAGCGTTAGAACATAAATATGCATAATTGAATCACTATAATTTTTTTTTTGACAACCTTAAAACACATATATGCATGATTGAATAATAATGAGTTTTTTTGACAGCCGTAGAACACATATATGCATTTATTGAATAACTATGATTTTTTTTTACAGCCTTAGAACACATATATGCATGATTGAATCACTATAAAATTTTACCTAGAACATTAGATAACATATATGCGTGATTGAATCACTATAAATTTTTTTTGAGAAACTAAAAACACATATCTACAGGATTGAATCATTATGAAACTTTTTTGAGAGCCTTAGAATACATATATGCAAGAATGAAATTCTTTTAACAGCCTTAGTACACATATGTGCATGATTTAATCACTAAGAATTTTTTTTGACAACTTTAGAACACATATATGCATGATTGAATCACTATGATTTTTTTTTCACATACTTAGAACACATATGTGCATGATTGAATCAGAATGAATTTTGTTTGACAGCCTTAAAACACATATATGCATAATTGAATCAAAATGATTTTATTTATTGCCTTATAACACATATATCCATGACTGAATGACTGAAATCTTTTTTACAACCTTAGAAGACATATATGCTTGATTGAATCACTATACATTTTTTTTGACCAAAATAGAACATATATATGCATGATTAAATCACTATTAAATTTTTTTGAGAGCCTTAAAACACATATATGCATTGATTGAATCTGTATGAAATTTCTTTTGGTAGCCAAAGAATACATATATATATGATTGAATTACTACAAAATTTTTTTGACAGCCTTAGAACACATATGTGCATGATTGAATCCCTATAATTTTTTTTTGACAACCTCAGAACACATATATGCTAGATAGAATCACAATGAATTTTTTTTGATAGACTTAGAAAACATATATTCATGATTCAATCATAGTTATTTTTTTTTCTGAAATCCTTAGAACAAATATATGCATGATTGAATCACCATAATTTTTTTTGACAGCCTTAGAGCACAAATATGCACGATTGAATCACTATGATTTTTTTTGACAGCCTTAGAACACATATATGGAAGATTGTTTCAGTATGAAATTTTTTTGAGAGCATTAGCATACATAAAAGCAAGAATGAAATTTGTTTGACAACCATAGAACACATATATGCAAGATTTAATCACTAAGATTTTTTTTTGATAGCTTAGAACACATATATGAATGATTGAGTCACTATGAATTTTTTTTGACAAACTTAGAACACACATATGCGTGATTGAATCATAATGAATTCATGATTGAATCGTAATGAATTTTTGTTGACAACCTTAGAACATGTATATGCATGATTGAATCACCATGAATTTTTTTTGACATCCTTAGAACACATATATGCATGATTAAATGACTATAAAATCATTTTGACAACATTAGAACACATATTTGCATGATTGAATAACTAAATTTTTTTTTCACCACATTAGAACATTTATATATATATATATATATATATATATATGCAAGATTCAATCACTATTGTTTTTTTTTTACAGCCTTATAACACATATATGCATTGATTAAATCACTACGAAATCTTTTTGACAGCCTTATAATGCATATATGCATGATTGAATCACTTCAAATTTTTTTTGACAGCATTACAACACATATATGCATGATTGAATCATTATAAATTTTTTTTGACAACCTTAGAACACATATATGCATGATTGGATCATTATGAAACATTTTTGACAACCTTAGAACACTTATAAGCAAGATTAAATCACTATGAAATTTTTTTGACAGCCTTAGAACACATATATGCATGATTGAATCACTATGAAATTTTTTGAATGCATTAGAACACATATATGCATGATTGAATCACTATAAATTTTTTTTGACAACCTTAGATCACATATCTGCATGATTGAATCAATATAATTTTTTTTTACAGCCTTGGAACACATATATGCATCATTGGATCACTATAAAATATTTTTGACAGCCTTGGAACATATATAAGCAAGATTGAATCACTATGAGTTTTTTTTGACAACCTTAGAACACATATATGCATGATTGCATCACTATGAAGTTTTCTTGACGGCATTAGAACACATATATGCTTATTTAAATCTCTATAAATTTTTTTTGACAACCATAGAACATATATCTACAAGATTGAATCATTATGAATTTATTTTTTACAGCCTTAGAACACATATACGCATGATTTAATCACAATAAAATATTTTTGACAGCCTTAGAACACATATATGCATGGTTGAATCTCTATGAAATTTTTTTGACAACATTCGAACAAATATATGCAAGATTGAAACACTATAATTTTTTTTTGATAACCTTAGAACACATATACGCATGATTAAATCACTATAAATTTTTTTTGACAACCTTAGAACACATATATGCAAGATTGAATCACTATGAAAATGTTTTGACAGCCTTAGAACACATATATAAATGATTGAATTATAATGAATTTTTTTTGCCAAACATAGAACACATATATGCATCATTGAATCATCATGATTTTTTTTAACAGCCTTAGAACACATATATGCGTGATTGAATCACAATGATTTTTTTTTGATAGCCTTAGAACACATATATGCATGATTAAATGACAATGAAATCTTTTTGACAACTTTAGAACACATATATGCATGATTAAATCACTATAAAATTTTTTGACCACATTAGAACATATATATACATGATTCAATCACTATGATTTTTTTTTTATTGCGTTAGAACACATATATGCATTGATTGAATCACTATGAATTTTTTTGATAGCCTCAAAACACTTATAAGCAAGATTGATTCCCTATGAATTTTTTTTTCAGCCTTAGAACACTTATATGCATGATTAAATCACTATGAATTTTTTTATAGCCTTAGAACACATATTTGCTGGACTGAATCACTATGATTTTTTTTTATAGCATTAGAACACATATATCCATTGATTCAAAATTATGAAATATTTTTGACTGCCTTAGAACTCATATAAGCAAGATTGAATCACTATGAAATTTTTCTAACAACCTTAGAACACATATATGCATGATTGAATCACTATCAAAATTTTTTGATAGCATTAGAACACATATATGGATGATTGGATCACTATAAATTTTTGTTACAGCATTAGAACATATATATGCGTGATTGAATCACTATGAAAATATTTTTGACAGCCTTAGAACACTTATAAGCAATATTGAATCACTATGAAATTTTTTTGACAGCCTTAGAACACATATATGCATGATTGAATTGGTATGAAATTTTTTTGACAGCATTAGAACATATATATGCATGATTGAAACACTTTAATTTGTTTTTTGACAACCTTAGAACACATATTTGCAGGATTCAATCATTATGATTTTTTTTTACTGCCTTAGAACACATATATGCAAGATTAAATCACCATGAAATATTTTTGATAGCCCTATAACACATATAAGCAATATTAAATCACTATGAAATTTTTTTGATAGCCTTAGAACATATATATGTATGATTGAATCACTATGAAATATTTTTGACAGCCTTAGAACACATATAAGCAAGTTTGAATCACTATGAATTTTTTTTGACAGCCTTAGAACACTTATATGCAAGATTGAATCACTATGAATTTTTTTTGACAGCCTTAGAACATATATATGCATGATTGAATTACTATATAATTTTTTTGACAACATTAGAACATATATATGCATGATTGAATCACTATAATTTATTTGTGACAAACTTAGAACACATAATTGCAGGATTCAATCATTATGATTTTTTTTTACAGCCTCAGAACTTTTATGTGCAAGATTAAATCACCATGAACACATATATGCATGATTTTGTTTGACAACGTTAGAACATATGTATCCAGGATTGAAGAATTATAATTTTTTTTTACCGCCTTAGAATAGATATATGCTTGATTGAATCACTATGAAATATTTTTGACAGCCTTAGAACACATATAAGCAAGATTGAATCACTATGAAATTTTTTTGACAGCCTTGGAACACATATATGCAAGATTGAATCACTATGAATTTTTTTTGACAGCCTTAGAACACATATATGCATGATTGAATCACTATCAAATTTTTTTGACAGCATTAAAACATTTATATGCATGATTGAATCACTATCAATTTTTTTTGACAGCATTAAAACATATATATGCATGAATGAATCACTATAAATTTTTTTGACAACCTTAGAACACATATTTGCAGTATTCAATCATTATGCTTTTTTTTACGGCCTCAGAGCACAAATATGCAAGATTGAGAGACTATCAAATTTTTTTAATAGCCATATTACACAAATATGCATGATTACACTTAAATGCATGATTGCATCACCAAGAAAGAACACATATATGCATGATTGCATCACTAAGAAATTACACTTATATGCTTGATTGAATAACTATAATTTTTTTTGACAGCATTGGAATACATGTAAGCATGATTGAATCACTATGAAAATATTTTTGACAGCCTTAGAACACTTATAAGCAATATTGAATCACTATGAAAATTTTTTGACAGCCTTAGAACACATATATGCATGATTGAATTGGTATGAAATTTTTTTGACAGCATTAGAACATATATATGCATGATTGAAACACTTTAATTTGTTTTTAGACAACCTAAGAATACATATTTACAGAATTCAATCATTATGATTTTTTTTACTGCCTTAGAACACATATATGCAAGATTAAATCACCATGAAATATTTTTGATAACCCTATAACACATATAAGCAATATTGAATCACAATGAAATTTTTTTGATAGCCTTAGAACATATATATGTATGATTGAATCACTATGAAATATTTTTGACAACCTTAGAACACATATAAGCAAGTTTGAATCACTATGAAATTTTTTTGACAGCCTTAGAACACTTATATGCAAGATTGAATCACTATGAATTTTTTTTGACAGCCTTAGAACATATATATGCATGACTGAATTACTATATAATTTTTTTGACAACATTAGAACATATATATGCATGATTGAATCACTATAATTTATTTGTGACAAACTTAGAACACATATTTGCAGTATTCAATCATTATGATTTTTTTTTTACAGCCTCAGAACTTTTATGTGCAAGATTAAATCACCATGAACACATATATGGATGATTGAGTCACTATAAATTTTGTTTGACAACGTTAGAACATATGTATCCAGGATTGAAGAATTATAATTTTTTTTGACCATCTTAGATTAGATATATGCTTGATTGAATCACTATGAAATATTTTTGACAGCCTTAGAACACATATAAGCAAGATTGAATCACTATGAAATTTTTTTGACAGCCTTGGAACACATATATGCAAGATTGAATCACTATGAATTTTTTTGACAGCCTTAGAACACATATATGCATGATTGAATCACTATCAAATATTTTTGACAGCATTAGAACTTATATATGCATGATTGAATAACTATAAATGTTTTTTGACAACCTTAGACACATATATGCATGATTAAATCACTATAAATTTTTTTTGATAACCTTTGAACACATATATGCAGAATTGAATAACTATAAAAATATTTTGACAGCCATAGAACACATGTATGTATGATTGAATCACTATTATTTTTTTTGACAACCTTAGAACACATATATGCGTGATTGAATCACTATGAATTTTTTTTAACTGCCTTAAAACTCATATATGCTCGATTGAATAACTATGAAATTTATTTCACAATGTTAGAATACATATATGCATGATTAAATCACTATGAATTTTTTTTGCCATCCTTAGAACCCATATATGCATGATTGAATCACTAAGAATTTTTTGGACATTGTTAGAATGCATATATGCATGATTGAATTAGAATGAAGTTTTTTTGAGAGCCTTAGATCACATATATATACGATTGAATTACTATGAAATTTTTTTGATAGCCTTCAACAAATGTATGCCTGATTGAGTCACTATGAAATTTTTTTGACAACCTTAGAACACAAATATGCATGATTGAATCACAATAATTTTGTTGATAGCATTAGAACACAAATATGCATGATTGAATCACTATAAATTTTTTTTGACAACCTTAGAACACATATATGCATGACTGAATCACAATAAAATATTTTTGACAGCCTAAGAACACATATAAGCAAGATTGAAACAATATAATTTTTTTTGACAGCCATAGAACACATAAATGCTTGATTGAAGCACTATGATTTTTTTTGACAACCTTAGAACACATATATGCATGATTGAATCACTATAAATTTTTTTTGCCAACATTAGAACACATGTATGCATGATTGAATTACTATAATATTTTTTTGACAACATTAGAACACATATATGGATGATTAAATCACTACGAAATATTTTTGACAGCCTTAGAACACATATAAGCAAGATTGAGACACTATAAATTTTTTTTGACAGCCTTAAAACAAATATAAGCATGATTGAATCACTATGATTTTTTTTATAGTATTGGAAGACATATATGCTTGATTGAATCACATTAAATTTTTTTTTGAGAACTTTAGAACACATATATGCTTGATTGAATCACAATAATTTTTTTTGACAGCCTTAGAACACATATATGCATGGTTGAGTCACTATGAATTTTGTTTGACAGACTTAAAACACATATATGCTTGATTAAATCATTATAAATTTTTTTGACAACCTTACAACACGTATATGCATGATTGAATCACTATAAGTTTTTTTTGACAACCTTAGAACACATATATGCATGATTGAATCACTACAAAGTTTTTTTGAGAGCCTTAGAATACATATATGCTTGCTTGAATCACTATGAAATTTCTTTGACAACCGTAGAGTACATATATGCATGATTGAATCACTATGAATTTTTTTTGACAACCTTAGACACATATATTCATGATTAAATCACTATAAACTCTTTTTGACCACCTTAGAACACATATATGCAGGATTGAATCGCCATAAAATATTTTGACAGACATAGAACACATATATGCATGATTGAATCCCTACTAATTTTTTTTTACAAACTTAGAACACATATTTTCATGATTGAATCACTATGAATTTTTTTTTGACATCCTTAAAACTCATATATGCTTGATTGAATAACTATGAAATTTATTTCACAATGTTAGAATACATATATGCATGATTAAATCACTATGATTTTGTTTTTCCAGCCTTGGAACAAATATAAGCATGATTGAATCACAAAGATTTTTTTTTGACAACGTTAGAACGCATATTTGCATGATTGAATTAGAATGAATTTTTTTTTATAGCCTTAGGTCACATATATGCCTGATTGAATCACTACGATTTTTTTTATAGCCTTAGAACACATGTATGCCCGATTGAGTAAATATGATTTTTTTTATAGCCTTAGAACACAAATATGCATGATAGAATCGCTATAATTTTTTTGATAGCGTTAGAACATAAATATGCATAATTGAATCACTATAATTTTTTTTTTGACAACCTTAAAACACATATATGCATGATTGAATAATAATGAGTTTTTTTGACAGCCGTAGAACACATATATGCATTTATTGAATAACTATGATTTTTTTTTACAGCCTTAGAACACATATATGCATGATTGAATCACTATAAAATTTTACCTAGAACATTAGATAACATATATGCGTGATTGAATCACTATAAATTTTTTTTGAGAAACTAAAAACACATATCTACAGGATTGAATCATTATGAAACTTTTTTGAGAGCCTTAGAATACATATATGCAAGAATGAAATTCTTTTAACAGCCTTAGTACACATATGTGCATGATTTAATCACTAAGAATTTTTTTTGACAACTTTAGAACACATATATGCATGATTGAATCACTATGATTTTTTTTTCACATACTTAGAACACATATGTGCATGATTGAATCAGAATGAATTTTGTTTGACAGCCTTAAAACACATATATGCATAATTGAATCAAAATGATTTTTTTTATTGCCTTATAACACATATATCCATGACTGAATGACTGAAATCTTTTTTACAACCTTAGAAGACATATATGCTTGATTGAATCACTATACATTTTTTTTGACCAAAATAGAACATATATATGCATGATTAAATCACTATTAAATTTTTTTGAGAGCCTTAAAACACATATATGCATTGATTGAATCTGTATGAAATTTCTTTTGGTAGCCAAAGAATACATATATATATGATTGAATTACTACAAAATTTTTTTGACAGCCTTAGAACACATATGTGCATGATTGAATCCCTATAATTTTTTTTTGACAACCTCAGAACACATATATGCTAGATAGAATCACAATGAATTTTTTTTGATAGACTTAGAAAACATATATTCATGATTCAATCATAGTTATTTTTTTTTCTGAAATCCTTAGAACAAGTATATGCATGATTGAATCACCATAATTTTTTTTGACAGCCTTAGAGCACAAATATGCACGATTGAATCACTATGATTTTTTTTGACAGCCTTAGAACACATATATGGAAGATTGTTTCAGTATGAAATTTTTTTGAGAGCATTAGCATACATAAAAGCAAGAATGAAATTTGTTTGACAACCATAGAACACATATATGCAAGATTTAATCACTAAGATTTTTTTTTGATAGCTTAGAACACATATATGAATGATTGAGTCACTATGAATTTTTTTTGACAAACTTAGAACACACATATGCGTGATTGAATCATAATGAATTCATGATTGAATCGTAATGAATTTTTGTTGACAACCTTAGAACATGTATATGCATGATTGAATCACCATGAATTTTTTTTGACATCCTTAGAACACATATATGCATGATTAAATGACTATAAAATCATTTTGACAACATTAGAACACATATTTGCATGATTGAATAACTAAATTTTTTTTTCACCACATTAGAACATTTATATATATATATATATATATATATATATATATATATATATATATATATGCAAGATTCAATCACTATTGTTTTTTTTTGACAGCCTTATAACACATATATGCATTGATTAAATCACTACGAAATCTTTTTGACAGCCTTATAATGCATATATGCATGATTGAATCACTTCAAATTTTTTTTGACAGCATTACAACACATATATGCATGATTGAATCATTATAAATTTTTTTTGACAACCTTAGAACACATATATGCATGATTGGATCATTATGAAACATTTTTGACAACCTTAGAACACTTATAAGCAAGATTAAATCACTATGAAATTTTTTTGACAGCCTTAGAACACATATATGCATGATTGAATCACTATGAAATTTTTTGAATGCATTAGAACACATATATGCATGATTGAATCACTATAAATTTTTTTTGACAACCTTAGATCACATATCTGCATGATTGAATCAATATAATTTTTTTTTACAGCCTTGGAACACATATATGCATCATTGGATCACTATAAAATATTTTTGACAGCCTTGGAACATATATAAGCAAGATTGAATCACTATGAGTTTTTTTTGACAACCTTAGAACACATATATGCATGATTGCATCACTATGAAGTTTTCTTGACGGCATTAGAACACATATATGCTTATTTAAATCTCTATAAATTTTTTTTGACAACCATAGAACATATATCTACAAGATTGAATCATTATGAATTTATTTTTTACAGCCTTAGAACACATATACGCATGATTTAATCACAATAAAATATTTTTGACAGCCTTAGAACACATATATGCATGGTTGAATCTCTATGAAATTTTTTTGACAACATTCGAACAAATATATGCAAGATTGAAACACTATAATTTTTTTTTGATAACCTTAGAACACATATACGCATGATTAAATCACTATAAATTTTTTTTGACAACCTTAGAACACATATATGCAAGATTGAATCACTATGAAAATGTTTTGACAGCCTTAGAACACATATATAAATGATTGAATTATAATGAATTTTTTTTGCCAAACATAGAACACATATATGCATCATTGAATCATCATGATTTTTTTTAACAGCCTTAGAACACATATATGCGTGATTGAATCACAATGATTTTTTTTTGATAGCCTTAGAACACATATATGCATGATTAAATGACAATGAAATCTTTTTGACAACTTTAGAACACATATATGCATGATTAAATCACTATAAAATTTTTTGACCACATTAGAACATATATATACATGATTCAATCACTATGATTTTTTTTTTATTGCGTTAGAACACATATATGCATTGATTGAATCACTATGAATTTTTTTGATAGCCTCAAAACACTTATAAGCAAGATTGATTCCCTATGAATTTTTTTTTCAGCCTTAGAACACTTATATGCATGATTAAATCACTATGAATTTTTTTATAGCCTTAGAACACATATTTGCTGGACTGAATCACTATGATTTTTTTTTATAGCATTAGAACACATATATCCATTGATTCAAAATTATGAAATATTTTTGACTGCCTTAGAACTCATATAAGCAAGATTGAATCACTATGAAATTTTTCTAACAACCTTAGAACACATATATGCATGATTGAATCACTATCAAAAATTTTTGATAGCATTAGAACACATATATGGATGATTGGATCACTATAAATTTTTGTTACAGCATTAGAACATATATATGCGTGATTGAATCACTATGAAAATATTTTTGACAGCCTTAGAACACTTATAAGCAATATTGAATCACTATGAAATTTTTTTGACAGCCTTAGAACACATATATGCATGATTGAATTGGTATGAAATTTTTTTGACAGCATTAGAACATATATATGCATGATTGAAACACTTTAATTTGTTTTTTGACAACCTTAGAACACATATTTGCAGGATTCAATCATTATGATTTTTTTTTACTGCCTTAGAACACATATATGCAAGATTAAATCACCATGAAATATTTTTGATAGCCCTATAACACATATAAGCAATATTAAATCACTATGAAATTTTTTTGATAGCCTTAGAACATATATATGTATGATTGAATCACTATGAAATATTTTTGACAGCCTTAGAACACATATAAGCAAGTTTGAATCACTATGAATTTTTTTTGACAGCCTTAGAACACTTATATGCAAGATTGAATCACTATGAATTTTTTTTGACAGCCTTAGAACATATATATGCATGATTGAATTACTATATAATTTTTTTGACAACATTAGAACATATATATGCATGATTGAATCACTATAATTTATTTGTGACAAACTTAGAACACATAATTGCAGGATTCAATCATTATGATTTTTTTTTACAGCCTCAGAACTTTTATGTGCAAGATTAAATCACCATGAACACATATATGCATGATTTTGTTTGACAACGTTAGAACATATGTATCCAGGATTGAAGAATTATAATTTTTTTTTACCGCCTTAGAATAGATATATGCTTGATTGAATCACTATGAAATATTTTTGACAGCCTTAGAACACATATAAGCAAGATTGAATCACTATGAAATTTTTTTGACAGCCTTGGAACACATATATGCAAGATTGAATCACTATGAATTTTTTTTGACAGCCTTAGAACACATATATGCATGATTGAATCACTATCAAATTTTTTTGACAGCATTAAAACATTTATATGCATGATTGAATCACTATCAATTTTTTTTGACAGCATTAAAACATATATATGCATGAATGAATCACTATAAATTTTTTTGACAACCTTAGAACACATATTTGCAGTATTCAATCATTATGCTTTTTTTTACGGCCTCAGAGCACAAATATGCAAGATTGAGAGACTATCAAATTTTTTTAATAGCCATATTACACAAATATGCATGATTACACTTAAATGCATGATTGCATCACCAAGAAAGAACACATATATGCATGATTGCATCACTAAGAAATTACACTTATATGCTTGATTGAATAACTATAATTTTTTTTGACAGCATTGGAATACATGTAAGCATGATTGAATCACTATGAAAATATTTTTGACAGCCTTAGAACACTTATAAGCAATATTGAATCACTATGAAAATTTTTTGACAGCCTTAGAACACATATATGCATGATTGAATTGGTATGAAATTTTTTTGACAGCATTAGAACATATATATGCATGATTGAAACACTTTAATTTGTTTTTAGACAACCTAAGAATACATATTTACAGAATTCAATCATTATGATTTTTTTTTACTGCCTTAGAACACATATATGCAAGATTAAATCACCATGAAATATTTTTGATAACCCTATAACACATATAAGCAATATTGAATCACAATGAAATTTTTTTGATAGCCTTAGAACATATATATGTATGATTGAATCACTATGAAATATTTTTGACAACCTTAGAACACATATAAGCAAGTTTGAATCACTATGAAATTTTTTTGACAGCCTTAGAACACTTATATGCAAGATTGAATCACTATGAATTTTTTTTGACAGCCTTAGAACATATATATGCATGACTGAATTACTATATAATTTTTTTGACAACATTAGAACATATATATGCATGATTGAATCACTATAATTTATTTGTGACAAACTTAGAACACATATTTGCAGTATTCAATCATTATGATTTTTTTTTTACAGCCTCAGAACTTTTATGTGCAAGATTAAATCACCATGAACACATATATGGATGATTGAGTCACTATAAATTTTGTTTGACAACGTTAGAACATATGTATCCAGGATTGAAGAATTATAATTTTTTTTGACCATCTTAGATTAGATATATGCTTGATTGAATCACTATGAAATATTTTTGACAGCCTTAGAACACATATAAGCAAGATTGAATCACTATGAAATTTTTTTGACAGCCTTGGAACACATATATGCAAGATTGAATCACTATGAATTTTTTTGACAGCCTTAGAACACATATATGCATGATTGAATCACTATCAAATATTTTTGACAGCATTAGAACTTATATATGCATGATTGAATAACTATAAATGTTTTTTGACAACCTTAGAACACATTTGCAAGATTCAATCATTATGCTTTTTTTTTACGGCCTCAGAACACAAATATGCATGATTACACTTAAATGCATGATTGCATCACCAAGAAAGAACACAGATATGCATGATTGCATCACTAAGAAATTACACTTATATGCTTGATTGAATAACTATAATTTTTTTTGACAGCATTGGAATACATGTAAGCATGATTGAATCACTATAATGTTTTTTTCATAACTTTAGAACACATATATGCATGATTGAATCAATATGTACTACTTTTGACAACCTTAGAATACATATAAGCAAGATTGAATCACTATGAAATTTTTTTGACAGCCTTAGAACACATATATGCATGATTGAGTCACTATAAATTTTTTTTGACAGCATTAGAACACATATATGCATGATTGAATCACTATAAATTTTTTTGACAACCTTAACACACATTTCTGCAGGATTGAATCATTATGATTATTTTTTTAGAGTCTGAGAACATATATATGCATGATTGAAAAACTATGAAATTATTTTGACAGCATAAGAACACATAAGCAAGATTGAATCAACAAGAATTTTTTTTGACAGCCTTATAACACATATATGCAAGATTGAATCACTATTAAATTTTTTTGACTGCATTAGAACACATATATGCATGATTGAATCGATATAAAGTTTTTTGAATACCTTAGAAAACATATTTGTAGGATTGAATCATTGTGAATTTTTTTCACAGCCTTAGAAAACATGCACGATTGACTCACTATAAAATATTTTTGACAACCTTAGAACACATATATGTATTATTAATCACCATGAATTTTTTTTGACAGCATTATAACAAATATATGCATGATTGAGTAAGTATAAATTTTTTTTGACAACCTTAGAACACATATATGCAGATTTGAATAATTATAAATTTTTTTGACAGCCTTAGAACACATATATGCTTGATTGAATCACTATGAAATATTTTTAACAACCTTAGAACACATTTAAGCAAGATTGAATCACTATGATTTTTTTTGACAACCTTAGAACACATATATGCATGATTGAATCACTATAATTTTTTTTTACAGCCTGTGATCATCGCAAAAAAAAAAAAAAAAAAAAATTCTTCTCTCGTAATACTCTCTTTCTTTCTCTTCCTTTCCTACCTCTATGTCCTCCTTTTGAAGGGAGAAAAATAGAAGTCGGAAAATGAAGAGAGAAGAGAAAAGAAGGGAAGAGAAGAGGAACTCTTTTGCGGGTCTCACTTGACCTTAATTTTTAAAAATATTTTGAAATAACTCGCCTCCGTTTTTGAAATATCTGCGGGAAAACTGGGAGACAGGATCCGCTCGTCGGTACGAGGTTCGACCGTTCCTGGCGCCTTTACCAGGGGTAATCGAACCAAGGGTCGAATTTTATGCCTTTTACTTTGTAAAGAATTTATCTAAGTTTTATCCTAAGTCTAAATGCACAATGAATCATGCTTGTGCAATATGCAAAGATGTATGCTCTTTTTAAAAATATTTTGAAGAATTTCCAAGTGAAATTGATAAAGTGAAGAAATGATTCCTAACTTAGAACTTAAGATTAAAGTTCTAAGTTTTTAGAATAATCAAGAGCTTGGGAAGATAAATCTAGATCTGGAAAGAGATGGTTTTTTGAAGTTTTTGAGAGAGAAGAAGAAAGAATTTCTCTAAGTCATAAATGGACTTTGAGTCAGAAATAGAAATGAAAATTGAATCAGTAGGAAATATAGATTTGGGAAATTTGAACGAAATTTGAGAAATGGAATTGATTTAAAAGTTGGATTTTCAAGATGAAATCCGAATCCAATATCTAGATTCTGAATAGAGTTCAAAAGTTGGATTTTGAATTCAGGATCTGAAATGGGAACTTGATTTGAAATCAGGAATGAAATGGAATTGGTTCAAATGAATTGGAACCCAGAAGGAATTTGGATTTTGAAATTTTGAATGGAATTGAATTTAAGATTTGGAATCCAAGATGGTATTTGGATCTGAAATCTAAGATCCAAGATAGGGTTGGACTCTGGATCCTAAGATGGAATTGGATCTGAAGTCTGAGATCAAAATAGAATTGGATTCTGGATCCTAGGATGGATTCGGATCTGAAGTCTGAGATCCAATGTAGGATTGGGTTCTGGATCCTAGAATGATTTTTTTTTGGATCTGTGATCTGAGATCCAAGGTGAATTGGGTTCTGGATCCTAAGAATTGGAATTTGGATCTGAATCTGAGACCCAAAGTGGGGTTGGATTCTGGATCCTAAGAATTGGAATTCGGATCCGAATCTGAAATCCAATGGTAGAATGAGGATCTGGATCCTAAGAGAAATTTGGATCTATGATTGGAGATCCAAAGTGGAATAAGGATTTGGATCCTAAAAGGAAATTTGGAGTTAAATCCAAAAGATGAATCAAGAATTTCTAAGTTTAATTTGAACTTTTAAAAAAAATGAAATTTAGAACTTGAATATACAGATGAATTTCAAAGTCAAATTAAACCTTGAATTTCTGAATTTGGAATTTAGAAGATGAATCGAGAGTCTCAAAGTTAAAATTGAACTTTGAGTTTTGATTAGAGTTTTGAATATAAAGTGAATTTGGAATTTCAAAGTCAAATTGAACTTTGAAATCCGATTTGAATTTGAATAAAAATGACTTTGGAATCTCAAAGTTAAATTAAACTTTGAGATTGAAAATAAAATTGAATTTTGAAAATGAAAGGATGAATTGGATTTTATAAGAATTGAAGATAGATTGAGGAAGATGTTTACATCACTTGGAATTTTTGAAAAAGGAATTTTGAAAATATGATGCAGTTCTATCCTAAATGATGAATGATTTTGAAGAATTTTGAATTTAGACTTTGAAAAGCTATTTCATTCTTTAAATGAATTGAAATAAGATTGAAAATATAATACATCCTTGACTATGGTCATTGAATGTATTATATAATAATCTATATTTAAATTCTAGTGAAGAATGAAACACATTTTGTGCTTTTATAGAATTTAGAATAGAATTAACCCTCAATATACCCTGACTATGGCCATTGGTATATATATTGAATTAATTTTAGATTAAATTCTGATAAAAGAAGAAAATATTTAAGAAAATATGATGAATTTTGAAAATGGATCCAGTGTTATTTTGTAAGAGATAAAAATGCTAAGTTTTGTCCACACCCTGACTATGGCCATTGATGTGGATCATCAACTTAGTATTTATTATCTCTTACGAAATGGTGCATGTGCCATTCGTGTTTTACCATTGTGAGAATTTGAGAAATAAAGACAAAAATGCATGAAAAAAAAACAACAATTCATGACATTTACCATGCTCATTCATTCTACCTAAAGCAGGAAATGTAAATTCTCATTGATGATCTAATTATTACATTATGGATATGACTTCTGAAGGGATGGAAAATATCTAACTTGAAAAAGAGAAATCTATAATCCTGAAAAACAGGGTTAACAATTTATGACATTTGCAAGGCATAGAAGAAAATCATGTTGAAAGTGATATACACATGATCACGATTAATGAAAGGATGCCTATGCTATGTATAATATGTGATGTAGGTGATGGATATTAAAATATGCATGTGATATGCTAAACTGGTGTATATTATGGTACGCATGGTAATGCTAAAGCATATTAGGCAAATACAAAGGACTAAATGCATGCTAAGGCTGGTGTTAACATATGTTACAACATGTTGAAACTGCTAATGTGTATGCTTGATGGGAAAACATTAAGAAAATGTTAAAGACTGATAAAATATCTACTATGATGGTCAGCAATCAAAAGGGGATTGAAAATTACTTTTCCACAGTAAGCACAACAAGATTCAGAGGTATCAAGCAGCCCACTCAGCTTGCAAGACCTTACTGGAGGATGATGACACTGGTTATCAGAGTTACTCAAGCTGTTGGGCAATACACAGATGAGAGGACGCCGGATATGATAGTGAGGTTATTCCTGCAAAAACAAAGATGTGTCAATCCCAAATCTGAATATGAGATTAATCAATGGTTGGTCATGGATCAGCCACTGACAGACTGATAAAGATGTTTGTTGAAGCCATCATCTGGGGACTGCGAAGATCAGCTGACCTGAACTCCACTGGATATATCAAACTAGCTGGAAATTTGGATAACCAAATTCAGGAAAAAAAAAAAAATAAAAACAAACAGTTAGAAGAAGATTTCTGCATCAAAGGCATCCCTGGATTCCTCCTTGATTAACTCTGACAACGAGATGTTTCCTCTGCAAGGATTTAGCCTTATGCTGGACCGAGGCTTAAAACTATATTGTTCCTAAAGAACATTCAAAATTGAAGCAGTTTATGTACGCTAAGGAGTAACAATGAAGGGCTTAAAAAAAAAAAAGAAAAAGTAAAAGATGACAGAGAATTAAATCAGAAAAAAAAAGGCTCTGCAGTTCAACTTATGATGAAAAAAAAAAATGTTGGTAGTTTCATGAGAATCTCATGACTACTTAGGTTCTGATATGCTGCATCTCCTAGCCCCAGCGGGACAGGAACGTCCCACATTACCCACCTAGATATATATATATACATATATATATACATTCAGTGAAAAAAAAAAATCTATACTAATCTGGAAGGCTTTACAGGTTATGGCAAATGTTGAGTGACAGAATATGTTGAATGACAGGATATGATTATATATGGCAATGATGTGGAGCATGGAGTGGGGTGATGATGCGCAGATGCAGCATGTAGTTAAGTGGTTGAAGCCTAGGGATACTAGTGCTCCCGGGCCTCTCACTTTGCAGATAGCCCATGGGCAAAAAGGAAGTCAAGTACAACAGCTTAGCACATTATCAGGATGTACACAGGAAGTCATTAAACTTTCAACCCCTACAACTCAAATTTTGTGATAAACAGGGAATTCGTTTGATGGAAGGTGATGATACCCCCCCTTTGTTCTCAAGCATTTTAGTTCATCACACGAGTGGGACGAAATCATCCTTCCTACACGAAACCTAAATGCACATCCAATTCCTATTATGAACAAATGAGGACGATTAGCCATGATGTCTGGAGGAAACCAGTGACATTACGCCAGAACTCTGCTCTCAAAAGCACGCTAAAAGGGGAAGAGCATGATCAACGCCAGAAACATATTTCCCCCTTTGCTTACAAGACTTTGTACATATATTGAAAATATTGCAACGAAACAGTAGACACCGCGCTACCAATAATCATAACAAATAATACCATCCCATATGATGGAGTGTCTGGAAATAACAAAAGTTTCTACTAACAAAAAAAAAAAAAGAAAAAAAAAAAATCAACGTAAGCACTTGAAAGAAACTTGTGATAAGCATCTCAAAGTATCATAGAAGAAAAACACAGGTAAACAGTCTAACTTTAGCTTTGAACCATTCACAGCCTTCCTGGTTAGAGATGACGATGATTTGTTATGTACAGAGGATAACCACAATAATAACAAAAAGAAGTCCACAGGAGGCATCCCTGATCGTAAGGTTGGAGCTGAGTATACTCCCTGGTAGAAAGGGTGGCCTCGAGGATTACCCACTGGCCGCCAGCCAACATGTGTGCTCAGTGATTACCATTCTAATAAGGACAAGGCAACATTTAAAATAGCATTCAAGAGATTGATGGAAATGGTTTTTTGGGCGTGAACAGGATTTCTATATCAGTGGTGCTGACAACGAGAATAAACTCAGTGTCTTGCCCCAAATGGGGTAAACTACGAAGAACATGGATTCACATTCAAATCGCAAACCCAACTAACTAAACAGGCTGCCGCAAAAACCTCTGTTATTAACATGCTGGAAAATAAAATAATAAAAAAAAAAAACAAGCAAACAAAGGATACGAAGTCTATTGATGAGGTGAAGCATAATGACGACGCACCCCCTACAGCAAACTTGAATAAGATAAAGGGATGCCAATGGATGTTTGTGGCTCGGATGGTGGGATGCGATCAGAATGCAAAGTGGGCTGTGATTGAGAAAGCTCGAAACACGCAAATAGCAGGCAAGGTGAATCTAATACAGTTACCGGTAAAACACAAGATCAATTGAAGATTTCTACAGAGTAACCCCGATCTGACACTGGGTCAGATCAGATGTTACTGTGAAAGCAATTCTTAGATGCCAAATGAAGGCGAAAACATAAAAAAAAAAAAAAAAAAAAAAAATCAAACCGATAACTGCACATTAATCTGAAATAAATGAACGAATAAATAAAAGAAGGGATGTAGGAACACGATTGTTCCGTTGATATTGCCAGATGTAGGCTGATTTTGCTATGAGCAAATCAACACTACAAGGGGCTTCAATGAGACAAGAATAGAATTTAGAAGATGGAAGATGTGGCTCTTACCTTGGCTAAACTTCGAGTGAGAGAAGGGAAGTGCGGCTACGCGATCTTGTTGCAGGGGTCAGCTCCCAAGGGAAGAAGGGATGCGTGAAAATAGATGGATTCCAATGGCCCCCCCTGTTTTGATTTCAACAGCTTCTCACTAATTTCAAGAATGTTTGAATGAAGCGTATTCTTGCTGCAGATCCGGAAGGAAGAGGTTTTTAGTAGCCTGGTGTGTGGAGGGCTTGAATCTCCTTCGAACAGCTCCAGATGAGATACTTCGAGGGGTCACCTTTTGGCTCTTGCAGGAGAGATCCTTAGGTAGAGAAATGGGAAATGAAAGAGAGGATGCTAGTAAAGAGTTATTGGAAAAAGAAATCTGATGCCCCTCAAGGAGATGGGGTGTCTCTTCTTAAAGAGAGGCCGGATGGTTCGAGAATGGAGGCTGTTAAGGATCGAAGGTTGAGGAGAGGGGAGGCTGTTGGAAGATCAACGGTGGAGAGAGAAGGAAAGAGGTGCGGGAGAAATCCGTTAAAGCTTTTTCCTTTTTTCAAAAAGATGGTCCTCTTTTTAGGAAATTTTTATAAAATGGTTTTGAAAATGAGGTTTCTGGTAAAAATGGCTTCAAAAGCTTGAAAATCATCCGTTTTCTTTGTAGCTCTTCTCGATTTTTTTGGTTTTTATGTTATTTTTCTATTTTTTTGTATTTTTAGAATAAAATCCTAGAGCTTTACGAGAAATAAAAGATTCAAAACTAATTTTTTGTGTTTTTGGTAGAATATTTACAAAAGGGAATTTTTCTGAGCTATTTTGAGAAAATTTCTTAAAAAAAAATGGGTTTATGTCTGAATTTTTGAGACATATTCGAGGTTTACAACCTCGAACTGAGAAATATAGGGCCGAGGATCCAACAGAGGGCCGAATGAGCCGCCCGAGCTTTTCAAAATCATTTTTTGGTATTTTTGCGATTTTATTTTGGAAATCGGACAACGAGGCTCAGATTTGGATTTAAAATACTGAGTTCAGACCCGGAGTTGAATTTGAATATGTCAATGTGGAATCTAATCCAGAAATCTAAAGAAATAACTTGATTTTCTCAGAAAACGGGTTTAGGGGCAAAAGGGTCATTTTTATAAGACTTTGAAAATTTTGGGGTGTTCACAGATGCCCCTCTTTGCTACTAAGCCGGTTGAGAGCCGAGCTTAGTGGCAAAGACAACACTCCAAATTTTGAAAATGCCCCAGTCAGCAGATCTAAACTGGGTGTGGAAGAATTATTTTTGAAAATATGATTTTTCAGGCTTTGAAACTTTATCCTGAATGGTTTTGGGGAGACGAAATCCTCGAAAATGATATGATTGAGTGGAAAATGAGGAATTCGTGATGGGACTTTAGATGGAAATTCTGAAATGGTGGGAAATGAAAATTTTGATCAGGTCTCATGGGTGAGACCAGATACTATTATTTGGAATGATTCAGGTTTAGCCCTTAACCTGGATGGGACGAAAATATATCAAGATGAATTAGATGAGGAAAGGAATACATGAGAACCTTGATGGGACATTTTTTGGAAAACGCCTTGTGAGATGCGGCTCAAGTAAAATCCTTTCCTGCATGGATATACAAAGCATGGATTCCTTAATGGGAAGAGCCATGATGGGACTGGAAGAAAACATCTCATCAAAAACGAGGAATCTCATTGGAATGTGACTCAGGTTTAACCCAAACCTGCAAGGAAGATACCTCGCGAAGCGAGGTTCCGGGTTAACTCTTGATCTGGATAGGAAATCTACCATACGAGTTTCTCAAAAATGGAGAAAGCACGATGGGACCTTCGGAATTTGGACGAACAAATCCGAGAGGGGTTTTTGCGAAAGGAGGAAATATAGAGTCCCTAAAGCTTTGAAAAATGGGAAGAAATGGTGCGTCTCATTGCTGAGACTTGAAATAGCTTTTGAAATCAAAGAATCTTTCGCAAATGGTTCAGGTTTAACCCTTATCCTGAGTGGGAACACCATACGGAATCCTTGACTGAAGAAACCGCGATGGGACAGGAAGAGATACTTCAACTGAATGAGGCAACTCTTTTAGAAGATATAGACAACGCTAAGTTGCATCAAAAATGGATATTGAATGTTTATTTCATTTTTGGAATAGCTAGAAAATTTTGCCAATAAGATAAAAATCATAGTAGATTCAAACGCTTGGAAATATGCACGTATGTGCGAAAGATATTTTCTCTTTTACCTAGAGTATTTCCTCCAATGAGGTTAACTCTTCAGTTTTTAAAAGTTAAATTCAAAAATTTAGCACTGATGATTTTTTTCAAGGAAGCTATCCATTTCCCTGATATGGGAATAAAAGAAATATTCTTAATTTCATAAAAGCGAGAAATGAAGAGATATTGATAAAAGAATTTTGCACGAGAAAAGATGACTTCTGGCAGCTTCGGCAGTTTGATATCCGGGTGTTTTTCCCACAATGATCTTTTTGCACTCCTTTGAGTCATTGGGCTTTCTCGGGTTTTTCTTATCATCCTTCATTTGGATGTCCTGACTTTTTCTCTTTTTTCAGGGAAGGGCACGTCACAAACTCCTTCATCTTGGAGATGCTCCGATCCTTCTTTTATCTCAGGGGTTCTATTGATCTCACTGGCTCAAAAGGTCTTTAGACGATAGCAGAAATCAAATATCTTTTAGGGTTTGTTGGTAGGTTCATCACACTCGCCTTCATCTCGACGGTGATCTGAACTTTCCCTGGAAGGATCCGTCACAAACTCCGTCATCTTGGAGATGTTTCAAATCTTCTTTGGCCCCGGGGGTCTACTCGCTTAATTCGCCTTCATCTTGACGACAATTGAGAGATCCCTTTTGCGGATATTTGATTGCAACTTTTAAACGAAAATGAGAAGGGATGGGTTGAGTGGATTCTTTTTATAGCTCAAGATATTTCCACTGCCTGATTGTCAGAAAGTCGTCTTAAAACATGCGTCATAGCCATGATCAATAGCAAATCACTCTTGGCTTTTCAACATCATTGAATATTTCTTTTATTGATCATATCGAGGACATTTCTTACATCCTTTTGGTTTGATCAACAGGAAAAGATTTGAATTTTACCTCTTTTCGCGAAAAGTTTCACCTTTTTTGGAAGGAAATAGAAGAGGTAATCTGAGAAAATTCTTTTCGTGCAGTCAGACTTTTAGAATCAACTAATGCTCTTTAACAAATTGGCAAAGTTTTCACGAATTTCTTATGAAATAATCACTCAATATAGATTTTGATGAGACATTTAGCTGTAATTTAAAGAAATGGTGCAAGAAATCAGACTTTAGAAAACTGGACAGATGAAATATATTAGGTTTTGGAAATCCCGACCAGTTTATGAGAAACTGGATTTTTGAATCCCGACCAGTTGAAAAATACTGGATTTCAAATCCCGACCACTTATGACAACTGGATTTCAAATCCCGACCAGTTATGAAAACTGGATTTTTAAATCCCGACCAGTTATGACAACTGGATTTCAAATCCCGACCAGTGAAAAATACTGGATTTTAAATCCCGACCAGTTATGAAAACTTGATTTCAAATCCCGACCAGTGAAAAATACTGGATTTTAAATCCCGACCAGTTATGAAAACTGGATTTCAAATCCCGACCAGTGAAAAATACTGGATTTTAAATCCCGACCAGTTATGAAAACTGGATTTCAAATCCCGACCAGTGAAAAATACTGGATTTTAAATCCCGACCAGTTATGAAAACTGGATTTCAAATCCCGACCAGTGAAAAATACTGGATTTGAAAATCCCGACCAGTTATAAAAACTGGATTTGAAAATGAAGGATTTAATCTGATGTTTTGAAAGTGATTGAATTTGGGAGGTTATAACCCGAGGGTTGAGAAAATGATGAGATTTTGAAGATATTGCAACCAAAGGTTGGGAAACTAATAGAATTTTGAAAGATTGAAGATCTTGAAGGTTTTGGAAATGATAGGATTGAGAATTCGCACCCTAAGAGTTTGATCTTCTAGAATACATGACCAGCGGGATTTGGATCATTTGGAATACAGGACCAACGAGATGCTGGATCCTCTGGAAATACATGACCAGCGAGATGCTGGATCTTTTGGAAATACATGACCAGCGAGATGCTGGATCCTTTGGAAATACATGACCGGCAAAAGCTGGATCTTTTGAACATACATGAAGTTTTGGGAGATTTAAGTCAGAACTTAAATTTAGAAGGAGAAAGGTCTTTGGTCAGAAGACTGATTTTAGAAGGTTACCGGTGTGAGAACCGGATTTTTCAAATGAGCTCAACTTTGAGAAATAGCCAGTGCGAGAGCTGGGTTTTGAAGATGAGCTAGATTTTCAAAATGAGTTTTTAGAAGATAATTCAGGATTTATCCCCTTATCCTGAACGGGGGAAATAATAAAAAAAAGAATACCTCATTGAAAGGAGGCATCAGGTTTATCCCTTAACCTGAAAGGGTGATTTGAAGATAAAAGTAGAGAAAATAAGATTGGAAAATTTGTTAAAACTTGACATAAACGAGCATTAGCTAGATGTAAATTTGATCAAAGCAAAATGAATCAAATGAAAAGACAATAAAAATCACAGGACCAATTAAGAATTATCAAAATTTGAGGATAAGAGCTTTCGTCTAATCCTGCCTGCATATGATGGAAGAAGATGATTATGGAAAAAAATAAAATGCCCCAGTATCATGGAGAAGAATGTAAGAATTGATAGAAGATCATTATTTTTATTGAAATGGCTCTTTGAATAGTACAAAAGATTTTTGAATGAAAATTCTAAGTATAAAATTTCTTCAAATGCAGAGCATTGATGGGACCTGGCATCTCCACCCCATCTGCATTGATTAGACGATACGAATTGCGGGGCAAAGCTTCCTTAACCACATAAGGGCCTTCCCAATTGGGTGACCACTTGCCTTGTGGTCGATGCTTGAGATGAGCTGTCGATCTGAGCACCAAATCGTTAACTCGAAATTTTCTCTCAATGACAGACTTGGCATAATGTCGAGCTATCCTCTGTCGATAAGCTTGAGCGTGCTCTGCTGCTTTGAGCCTCTTTTCATCCAGTAAATCCAGTTGCACCAATCTCTGCTGCTGATACTGATCAAGTGGCAATTCTATGAGAGAAGCGAATTTGAAAGCGGGCTTTTGGATATGGAGAGGTAACACCACTTCAGTCCCGTAAACGAGTTCTGAAGGAGTGGCATTAGTCGGAGTCCGAATGGTGGTCCGATATGCCCAAAGCGCGTCATGAATTTTCTCGTGCCAATCTCGACCTGTCTTCACAGTCCTTTCCAAAATACGAATCAAGATCTTATTGGTGGCCTCTGCTTGGCCATTCCCTTGAGGATAATAAGGAGCTGAGAAGTGATGGGAAATTCTGAATTTAGAACAGAATGTTTTCATCCTCTCATTTTTGAAATGGGTTCCATTATCTGAGACAATATCATGTGGTATGCCGAAGCGGCAAAGGATGTTCTTATGAATGAAAGAAACCACATGGCGGCCTTCTACTGTGCGTAGAGTAACAGCTTCAACCCATTTCGTGAAATACTCTGTCGCAGCCAGGAAGTATTTGTGGCCGTTGGAAGCAGAAGGAGTAATCGGGCCGACGACGTCAAAAGCCCACATAGAAAATGGCCAAGGAGAAACAACTGATTGTAGATATGTGGCCGGAGCATGAATATAAGGCGCGTGTAATTGGCACTTGACGCATTTTTTCACAAATCCATGACAGTCTTGCTGCATGTTATTCCAATAGTATCCTGCTCGAACGATCTGCTTGACGAGAGTTTGATAGCCAGCATGGCCACCACAAATCCCTTCATGTGCCTCTTGGATAACTTCCATAGCTTCTTCTTTGTCTAAGCATCTTGAATACTCAGAACTGAATCCACGGCGGTAGAGGACATTGGCGAGAATGAAATATCGGGTGGACATACGCTGGATTGCACGTTGCTCCCTCTTTGGCATCTCTGGTGGAAATTCACCAAACTCAATGAAATTCTTGATATTTTGATACCAAGGCTTCTCTTTCTGATTGACCTGATTTACTTGCATAATTGAATCGAAAGCAGGTTGTTCGAGTCTGCCAACTTCGAAAGAGCGACATGACTCACCACCTTTGAATGATAAAATGGAGCCCAAACTGGCTAAGCCATCGGCTATCTGATTATGCTCTCTTCTGATGTGATTGAGCTGAAATTCTTCGAAGCTGTCAACAAGAGCTAAGACGATCTTCTGATATGGGATCAATTTGGGATCTTTCACTTGCCATTCAGTGTTAACTTGACTGACGACAAGTAGTGAGTCGCCAAAGGCGTGCACTCTCTTGACATTGAAACATTGCAGAATTTTGAGGCCTTGTATTAAAGCTTCATACTCGGCCATATTATGAGTGCATTGGAAACCAAGCTTAAGAGAATAAGGGATCATTTCTTTTTCTGGAGTGATCAACAGGACTCCAATCCCGATGCCAGACATATTTTTAGAGCCATCGAAGAACAAGTTCCAAACTGGGGGCTGTTGGACATTACAGATGTGCTCGTCAGGAAAATCATCCTCTGTTTTAATTTCTTCTGTCAGAGGGAAATCTGCCAACTGATCTGCGATCCCTTGGCCCTTGATCGACTTTTGAGAAACATACTCTAAGTCATATTGCATCAACAGGACTTGCCACTTTGCGATTCGTCCAGTGAGAAAAGGTTGTTCAAGAATGTATCTGAGCGGATTAAGTTTCGATAGAAACTTGATTTCAGAAGCCAATAAGTAATGTCTCAATTTCTGGCACATCCAGACCAGAGCTAGACAAGTCTTCTCCATCTGAGAATACTTCTTTTCATAATCAATGAATGTTTTGCTCACGTAGTAGATGGCGTGCTCTGTCAAACTGCCTTCTTCATACTGAGCGAGGAATCCACCACAGGCATTTTGATTGACTGAAATATATAGCAAGAGAGGCTTTCCCAGCTTAGGCGGCTTTAAAACTGGTGGATTAAGGAGATACCGCTTGATGTGCTCGAACGAGAGCTGACATTCTGATCCCCATTCAAATTTAACTCCTTTTCTCAGCAAGTGGTTAAAAGGCTCACATCTCATAGCCAAATTGGAGATGAACCTGCGAATAGACTGAATACGCCCTTGAAGGCTTCGCAGCTCTCTCAGATTAGTTGGAGGCGGCATGTCAATAATGGCTTTTGCTTTAGCCGGATCCACCTCGATCCCTTTCTTGCTGATAATAAAGCCGAGCAGTTTGCCGGACTCTACTCCAAAAACACATTTCTGAGGGTTAAGCCTCAATTTGTAAAGAATAAGTCTTTCAAAAACTTGACTAAGAGCATCGAGGTGATCCTCTTCTTCTTTAGACTTAACCAAAATGTCATCCACATACGCATCCATATTCTTGTGCATTTGATCGTGGAAAATAACGGCCATTGCCCTTTGATAAGTCGCCCCGGCATTCTTGAGCCCAAATGGCATAACTGTATAGCAGAAGGTTCCCCATGGAGTAGTAAATGAGGTCTTCGACTGATCACGAACGGCCAACTTGATCTGATTATAACCTGAATATCCGTCCATGAAAGAAAACATGGCGTGACCTGCTGTGCTATCGATCAAGAGGTCAATATTAGGAAGTGGATAATCATCTTTCGGGGTGGCCTTATTGAGATCCCTGAAATCAATGCAGATCCGAACTTTTCCATTTTTTTTAGGGACTGCTACGATATTTGCCAACCAGTCTGGGTAATCAATGGCCCGGATGAAGCCTGCTTTTAATAAATCTTCAAGTCCTTCCTTGACTTGCTGCTCAACTCGAGGGTCTAATTTCCTCAATTTCTGCTTGATTGGTCTGGCTTCTGGTTTCAATTTGAGTCGATGCTCAAGTAGTTTGATATCTAACCCTGGCATATCTTCGTAAGTCCAGGCAAATACTTCCTGATGCCTTTGGAGGAATTGGATGAGTCTAGCTTTTTCAATTTCGCTTAGGCTCGACCCAATTTTGAGAATCTTCGGATCATCTTCCGACCCAATGTTGATATCCTCAGTTGGATCTTGAACCAAGGCTGATGGTTCATCCTGCTTCTGAATGTGAGCAAATTCTGGTAAATTCTGAATAGTGGAATCAAATTCAGCTGGCTCTTCAGTCTGCTCTGTTGCCTGACTGACCTCTGCTCTGTCTTTCATCTCAGGAAACCTTGCCAATTTTAGATACTTGGGATTGATAACAAATCTTGTCATTGATTCAGGAGTTTAATGGTCCTGAAAATGCCAAAAAGAGGTTGTTTTCAAGAGAAAGTATGAGCCAAATCAAAATTTTTGTATAAAGCAAGAGCAATGACATAGACAAAGTATAAGAAGAAAAATGATAGACGCTTGAAGAGAAGATTTGATTTTTTCATTGATTGAGGTAAAGTATTTACAAGACTTTAACAAAAGATGGGACTGTATTGTCCCTACAAAAAGAGAAGAAAAGAAAGCAGGAAAACTAAGGCATCATCTTCACTTGTTTCCCCTGACGAAAACTGTCCTTTTGCTGGAATCCTGGCCGGTGAACCCCAACCCTGAGCTGTCTGAATGCTGAGTAGGAACGATTGGCTCCACTATACCATCTTCATTCTTTCCTATGCCCCGGAATGGCTGATATCCATGTTTTATCAGCAGATCAAATCCCTTTCTGGCTTTGGAGAACTGAGGGAATAAAGGGTGATCTTTGAAGGAGGCGTAATCAATGCGTCCTCCTAACTTGAAGAAACAAGGTCCCTGCCATTGGACCGTAGCTGCAATATTTTCCTCTTCCATGACATCTTTCAGTTTCAGCATCTCTAGACTATCGCTGAGGTTGATCTCATCTGCTTCTCGAATGCTTGGAATATCGGCTGTAAATGTCGGTCGAGGAATCATAGGCTGTGGCAGCCTCTCTTCAGGATCTTCACCCAAAATGGTGGTGATCATTCCACCCTTAGACCACTTGATGCACTGGTGGAGAGTTGATGGAACGGCATTGGCATTGTGGATCCACGTTCGTCCCAACAGAAGATTGTAAGTCGGTGGTACATTGACGACATGGAACAATACAGTATGCACTGAGTAGTTGATGAAGATTTCCAAAAAGACTTTGCCTTTGGCAGTTTGCCCATGATTATCGAAGCCATAGATGGTGATGGGATCAGGCACATATTCTTCCTCCTTTAATCCCAATGCTTTCGCTGTCATTTCTGGGCAAATATTCAGACTGCTGCCCCCATCAATGAGTACGTGCGGGACAGTCATGCCCCTGGTCCTGACCACTATATACAATGCATTGTTGTGGAATGAATGAGGCTTAGGCAAGTCCTCATCTGAAAAGGTAATAGGCGCGTTAGTCATTGCTTGGTTTACTATCTGCGCCATGTCTTCGGGCGTGGTGCCCGGCTTTACTTTGATCTTTCTTAATAGATCATCTAGTTTTTCTTTATGCTGGGGAGAGTCGTGAGTCAGCTCAAAGATGGAGATGTTGGAGAGCGCTGTGATGGGCTTCTGAAGGCTTTTGGCCCGCTCTTCTGCTGCTTTCGAGGTTTCTGCTTCTTCTATGCAGGCTTCCCTTTTCACAAATCTTTTTGGAAAAACTTGGATCTTTCCACTCTCAACTGACATGTTTCTAATATTTAAAAATGAGAGGATATCCCCTCTCTGAAATGCAGGTTGACTCTGATGTAGAACCATCACCTGTTGCTGCAAACTTATTTCTTTGCTGGAGCAAGGATGTATGTGACTCTGCGGGAGAAAAGAACCTTCTGAAACGGTTGACACTGAATGTTTTGGGAATGGGGCGGACAGAATGTCCATTTTGCCCTCTTCTTCATCCTCGATGAGGATGCTTTTATCAATACAATCCTGAATCAGATGCTTCAGGACGAAACAGTACTCACTGTCGTGGCCCATCGCTCTGTGGAATTTGCAGTATTGTTCCTTAAATCTTCCCATGAGCACTGGTGGATCTGCCACCTTGGGAAGTTTTACCATCCCGTGAGACAGCAAATATTCCAAAATCTTCTCCAGTGGCTGGTCGAGGGGAGTAAACTTCCGATCCCTGCTCCAGTTTATATGTTTAGGTTTTTCTTGAAGGTCCCCCTTTTGTTGAGGACCGGTCGGGAGAGGCTTATCATTGTTTTTGAAGAATTTCCCTTTCCTTCCTCTGTTCTGCTCGGGCTTCGTGCCACTGCCACTGCCCTGTTTGCTGCTACTGCCCTGATCATCCCCTGGAACCTCGGCGGAGTAGGTGAAGTGTGCCTTCTTCTTAGGGTCTTGCACATTTTTGGCTAAGGCAACACCTTCGTACATCCCGTTTTCTACTCCCATCTCGAGCCATTCTGCTCGCTCCGTCAGTTCAATAAACGATTTGGAGGGATATGGGAAGAGGAGGCTTTTTAGGGGCTGGGAGAAGTTGTTGAGAATGACTTGGAGGGCATGCTCCTCAGAGATAGGGTTTCTCATTTTGTTGCACAGGCTTCTCCACTTGTGGATAAAATCCCTAGCCTTTTCATTGGGCTCTTGTTTCAGGTTGCACAGGTGGTTCAGGGTGGGCAGAGCTTCCGTGTTGAATAGGAAGCGTTCCACAAACATATTGACGACTTTGTCAAAATCCCTTAACTCGATGGGATTGACATGCTCGGCATACCATTTGGCGGCTATTCCCTCCAAACTGCGGGGAAAACAGAGGAAGAGGGCACGGTTGTCTTCGCTGAACCGGGCGCATTCTGCGAAGAACATGGCAAGGTGGGCCTTGGGGTCTCCGGATCCATCGAATTTAATGAATTTTCGGGGGAGATTCTCCAAATTGATGTCTCCTTCCAAACCAAGGTAGAAATCCTGCCTAGTGTATGCCCTTTTTCCTTTGTCCCGGACTTGCAGGTCTTTGACGATTTTTGTCAATGCCTGGATCGAGTCTTCTGCGGGGGCCCCATATTTGGGCTTGTTCACGGACACTGGCTCCTCTACCGGCCTCTTAGACTGCCGCAGATGTTTCGGGATGTAAATCAACTGCTCTTCTTCAGAGTTTTCTTCTGCTGACTCAGAATCTTCAGAGGTACTGTCACGCTGTATCTTTTGCTTGCTGATCTTGACGGGCTTTTTCATGGGCTTCTTCTTAGCTTTGGTCTTAGAAGCCGCCTTCTTTGGAGCCGCCTTAGCCTGCTCGGCCATCATTTTAGTCATCATTTTCTGAAAAACCCGGTACATGGCCGGATCAACATCGCTTTCATTTCCGGAGTCGTGCTTTTTGGACAATCTAGGAGAATTCATCTCCTCTGACTCGTTGTCACTGTGTTGTTGAGCAGCCCTTTTGTCAGCCCTTGTCTGAACCATTTTCCAGATGCCTAAGCTTTCCTGTAGTATATGAGAATGGTTAGAGTATGGAGAAGCTTTTTGAAAATCATAATTTCTTCGAGAGAAAGCAAGAAACGAGGGGATTTGGTAGACAATTTCAAGAGATTATCCCATTACCCGGGATTGGGTCATCGCATGATTTGTGATTATTGTGTTACCATTTGATGATAACAGAGAAATGTGCCTTGTTACCTAGGCGAGGTCGTCAACCATGATAAGATTTGAAGAAATGCGGGAGGAATATCCCTTTTACCTGGGATCAGGTCGTCACTCAAGTTTTTGTGACTTTTATTTGTGCTACAAACAAAATACAGAAAATAACATTTTTGGCCAAAAACTAAAATTTTATTGATATTTGTAACTTTCAAGGACAAAGAGAGGGTGGGCAGACAGTTTGCCACCACTCTTGATATTCAGATGATACATTTGACCCAGGAAAAATAGACAGAGAAATAAAGGAGTTCCAGGTATATTTTGCGACATGATATGCCCCAGACCACTGATCCGACTGCAGGTTGAATTCTGACACATTGCCTGTCGGGAAACGGGTGTTGGCACGGACCTGCCGCTGTGAAAACTGCCTCAGACATCGTTCCGGCTGATAATCGACACAAAAGAAAGGGCCCATCAACTTGTAGCGCTTGTCACGAGCATAAGTGTATCGAGGAACAGTCTCTTTTCTGTCAAAGAAATCCCAGGTGATCTCCTCCTGATGCAGCTTCTCGATCAGAGCTCGGCATTGGATGACTGTCTTTGGTTGCTTACTGTTGAACCTGAAAGAACTGGCTTTTGAGGGAACGTGGCGTAGGAACCACGACTGCAAGGCATAAGTGCATCCTTCTACCAGAATGGTCTCCCCAAGAGCGAATCGAGCCAAACCTCTGTAAAGGAAGGCTAATGCGGCCATGGAGACTGAGAGCTGACGGGTCTGCTTGCTTCTCCATCTCCGAAAGAGCTGGGCAACTCTGATGTCTATAAAATTCTGACCATCTTGGAAGAAGGCTAACCCCACTGTGCACAGGATCATGGCGTGCTGAATTCTGTCCTTCGCTGCTCGGGACAAAGTGTCAACCTCTTTGTAGGCTCCGTACTTTTGATATAATTCGAACAGGTCGATGAACTGATTCTCACCAATCTCGGTGAGGGGCCAGGATCTGCTCCCTGTTGCTCTTGCTAAGGCTTCTCGAACATCTACCCCTTTGATGTTGATCAAAAATTGCTGCTCGACAGGATCATCTGGCTGACCATCTGGTTCGGGCAATCCCATAATGTCGTTGAACTCGTCCATCAGTAGAGTCATCTCTCCCCATGGAAACCAAAATGTGCAGGTGCGTGGATTCCATCGTTCTGCCATGGCCTGAATCAACGCTCCATTGATGACTCGCTTGCCTACTGCTGATGCCATCTCCAACCCACAGTCATCCAAGTGATCTGGGAACATACGTGAGAAGGTGGCGAACCAAGAATAATACCACCGTGGGAAGAAAGTACGAGACTGGATGACCCGCAGATCTGGGGTTCCATCCCTTATTTGATAGAGGACATGATCCCAAGGAAAGATAGTATCGGGAGATTTAGATGCCATCGGAGAGATACTGAGGCAAAGAAAATAAGGAGAATTAGATAGAATGCACGACTTATGGATAGACTCTTTAAAGAATCAACCTGGAAATTTCTGAAAAGGTTGATAAAATTTTAAAGAAATTTTCCAGGGTTTTGAAGAAAATTTGATCTAGAAGAGAAAAAGAAAATGTAGGTAGAGAGAAATATATACCTGGGGTTTTTAGAAATAAGGGCAAGTTTTGAATAATACACCCAGGGTTTTTTAAAAAAGGGTCTGATACACATATATGAGAGAATAAAATATCACACAACCAAAGCTGCATAAACAAGGATGCGCATACAGCGCTCCCTAATGGCTGACTCTAAATGCAATATTGAAAATGGCTTGTAGGACCTTAATCCTAACTCTAAGGTTCAAATTATCTGATTCCGATCAAGATACGCCGATATACCCAAGCCGAAGCTCGAAGTACGTGGCATAGAAATATTTCTCCGGTTCTAAGGTAATGGCTTCCCAACATCCTTGAGCACCTACCGATATACCTCGGACTATGGCCCTTAGGTACGTGGTAGGGGGGGCGCGAACCCAAATAAGTGGTCCAGTTGTGAGGCTCTTTCCCGAACTATGGTTCAGTGAGACAGCCCAGCAACGTGAAGACCGGGACAATATAGGTAAGGAGGTTTTCAAAATATGTTCAACATACAAGAAATCAGATGGCTCTAATGCAAGTCCTAAAGAGATAGATTAAAATGAAGAGAAGCATACACTTGCATTCATTGTTTTTACATTCAATCCCTAGAATTGAGGAGGGTTGTATTTCAGACCTAAGTCTAATGTGAGCATGGAATAATCTCCTCAATATGGTCCTACCAAACCATTCTTAAATCCTATATGCGATGATGTCAGCTTTAGGACAGAGTCTAGGCTCCTAAGGTTTGCATGAAGCTGACATATATAGAATAAAGACTTGGATAATATCAAAGTAAAAGGAAAAGGCATAATTCGACCGGACGGAGACGTGTCCCATCACGGTCGCCACTTCTGTGATCATCGCAAAAAAAAAAAAAAAAAAAAATTTCTTCTCTCGTAATACTCTCTTTCTTTCTCTTCCTTTCCTACCTCTATGTCCTCCTTTTGAAGGGAGAAAAATAGAAGTCGGAAAATGAAGAGAGAAGAGAAAAGAAGGGAAGAGAAGAGGAACTCTTTTGCGGGTCTCACTTGACCTTAATTTTTAAAAATATTTTGAAATAACTCGCCTCCGTTTTTGAAATATCTGCGGGAAAACTGGGAGACAGGATCCGCTCGTCGGTACGAGGTTCGACCGTTCCTGGCGCCTTTACCAGGGGTAATCGAACCAAGGGTCGAATTTTATGCCTTTTACTTTGTAAAGAATTTATCTAAGTTTTATCCTAAGTCTAAATGCACAATGAATCATGCTTGTGCAATATGCAAAGATGTATGCTCTTTTTAAAAATATTTTGAAGAATTTCCAAGTGAAATTGATAAAGTGAAGAAATGATTCCTAACTTAGAACTTAAGATTAAAGTTCTAAGTTTTTAGAATAATCAAGAGCTTGGGAAGATAAATCTAGATCTGGAAAGAGATGGTTTTTTGAAGTTTTTGAGAGAGAAGAAGAAAGAATTTCTCTAAGTCATAAATGGACTTTGAGTCAGAAATAGAAATGAAAATTGAATCAGTAGGAAATATAGATTTGGGAAATTTGAACGAAATTTGAGAAATGGAATTGATTTAAAAGTTGGATTTTCAAGATGAAATCCGAATCCAATATCTAGATTCTGAATAGAGTTCAAAAGTTGGATTTTGAATTCAGGATCTGAAATGGGAACTTGATTTGAAATCAGGAATGAAATGGAATTGGTTCAAATGAATTGGAACCCAGAAGGAATTTGGATTTTGAAATTTTGAATGGAATTGAATTTAAGATTTGGAATCCAAGATGGTATTTGGATCTGAAATCTAAGATCCAAGATAGGGTTGGACTCTGGATCCTAAGATGGAATTGGATCTGAAGTCTGAGATCAAAATAGAATTGGATTCTGGATCCTAGGATGGATTCGGATCTGAAGTCTGAGATCCAATGTAGGATTGGGTTCTGGATCCTAGAATGAATTTTTTTGGATCTGTGATCTGAGATCCAAGGTGAATTGGGTTCTGGATCCTAAGAATTGGAATTTGGATCTGAATCTGAGACCCAAAGTGGGGTTGGATTCTGGATCCTAAGAATTGGAATTCGGATCCGAATCTGAAATCCAATGGTAGAATGAGGATCTGGATCCTAAGAGAAATTTGGATCTATGATTGGAGATCCAAAGTGGAATAAGGATTTGGATCCTAAAAGGAAATTTGGAGTTAAATCCAAAAGATGAATCAAGAATTTCTAAGTTTAATTTGAACTTTTAAAAAAAATGAAATTTAGAACTTGAATATACAGATGAATTTCAAAGTCAAATTAAACCTTGAATTTCTGAATTTGGAATTTAGAAGATGAATCGAGAGTCTCAAAGTTAAAATTGAACTTTGAGTTTTGATTAGAGTTTTGAATATAAAGTGAATTTGGAATTTCAAAGTCAAATTGAACTTTGAAATCCGATTTGAATTTGAATAAAAATGACTTTGGAATCTCAAAGTTAAATTAAACTTTGAGATTGAAAATAAAATTGAATTTTGAAAATGAAAGGATGAATTGGATTTTATGAGAATTGAAGATAGATTGAGGAAGATGTTTACATCACTTGGAATTTTTGAAAAAGGAATTTTGAAAATATGATGCAGTTCTATCCTAAATGATGAATGATTTTGAAGAATTTTGAATTTAGACTTTGAAAAGCTATTTCATTCTTTAAATGAATTGAAATAAGATTGAAAATATAATACATCCTTGACTATGGTCATTGAATGTATTATATAATAATCTATATTTAAATTCTAGTGAAGAATGAAACACATTTTGTGCTTTTATAGAATTTAGAATAGAATTAACCCTCAATATACCCTGACTATGGCCATTGGTATATATATTGAATTAATTTTAGATTAAATTCTGATAAAAGAAGAAAATATTTAAGAAAATATGATGAATTTTGAAAATGGATCCAGTGTTATTTTGTAAGAGATAAAAATGCTAAGTTTTGTCCACACCCTGACTATGGCCATTGATGTGGATCATCAACTTAGTATTTATTATCTCTTACGAAATGGTGCATGTGCCATTCGTGTTTTACCATTGTGAGAATTTGAGAAATAAAGACAAAAATGCATGAAAAAAAAAACAACAATTCATGACATTTACCATGCTCATTCATTCTACCTAAAGCAGGAAATGTAAATTCTCATTGATGATCTAATTATTACATTATGGATATGACTTCTGAAGGGATGGAAAATATCTAACTTGAAAAAGAGAAATCTATAATCCTGAAAAACAGGGTTAACAATTTATGACATTTGCAAGGCATAGAAGAAAATCATGTTGAAAGTGATATACACATGATCACGATTAATGAAAGGATGCCTATGCTATGTATAATATGTGATGTAGGTGATGGATATTAAAATATGCATGTGATATGCTAAACTGGTGTATATTATGGTACGCATGGTAATGCTAAAGCATATTAGGCAAATACAAAGGACTAAATGCATGCTAAGGCTGGTGTTAACATATGTTACAACATGTTGAAACTGCTAATGTGTATGCTTGATGGGAAAACATTAAGAAAATGTTAAAGACTGATAAAATATCTACTATGATGGTCAGCAATCAAAAGGGGATTGAAAATTACTTTTCCACAGTAAGCACAACAAGATTCAGAGGTATCAAGCAGCCCACTCAGCTTGCAAGACCTTACTGGAGGATGATGACACTGGTTATCAGAGTTACTCAAGCTGTTGGGCAATACACAGATGAGAGGACGCCGGATATGATAGTGAGGTTATTCCTGCAAAAACAAAGATGTGTCAATCCCAAATCTGAATATGAGATTAATCAATGGTTGGTCATGGATCAGCCACTGACAGACTGATAAAGATGTTTGTTGAAGCCATCATCTGGGGACTGCGAAGATCAGCTGACCTGAACTCCACTGGATATATCAAACTAGCTGGAAATTTGGATAACCAAATTCAAGAAAAAAAAAAAAATAAAAACAAACAGTTAGAAGAAGATTTCTGCATCAAAGGCATCCCTGGATTCCTCCTTGATTAACTCTGACAACGAGATGTTTCCTCTGCAAGGATTTAGCCTTATGCTGGACCGAGGCTTAAAACTATATTGTTCCTAAAGAACATTCAAAATTGAAGCAGTTTATGTACGCTAAGGAGTAACAATGAAGGGCTTAAAAAAAAAAAAGAAAAAGTAAAAGATGACAGAGAATTAAATCAGAAAAAAAAAGGCTCTGCAGTTCAACTTATGATGAAAAAAAAAAAATGTTGGTAGTTTCATGAGAATCTCATGACTACTTAGGTTCTGATATGCTGCATCTCCTAGCCCCAGCGGGACAGGAACGTCCCACATTACCCACCTAGATATATATATATACATATATATATACATTCAGTGAAAAAAAAAAATCTATACTAATCTGGAAGGCTTTACAGGTTATGGCAAATGTTGAGTGACAGAATATGTTGAATGACAGGATATGATTATATATGGCAATGATGTGGAGCATGGAGTGGGGTGATGATGCGCAGATGCAGCATGTAGTTAAGTGGTTGAAGCCTAGGGATACTAGTGCTCCCGGGCCTCTCACTTTGCAGATAGCCCATGGGCAAAAAGGAAGTCAAGTACAACAGCTTAGCACATTATCAGGATGTACACAGGAAGTCATTAAACTTTCAACCCCTACAACTCAAATTTTGTGATAAACAGGGAATTCGTTTGATGGAAGGTGATGATACCCCCCCTTTGTTCTCAAGCATTTTAGTTCATCACACGAGTGGGACGAAATCATCCTTCCTACACGAAACCTAAATGCACATCCAATTCCTATTATGAACAAATGAGGACGATTAGCCATGATGTCTGGAGGAAACCAGTGACATTACGCCAGAACTCTGCTCTCAAAAGCACGCTAAAAGGGGAAGAGCATGATCAACGCCAGAAACATATTTCCCCCTTTGCTTACAAGACTTTGTACATATATTGAAAATATTGCAACGAAACAGTAGACACCGCGCTACCAATAATCATAACAAATAATACCATCCCATATGATGGAGTGTCTGGAAATAACAAAAGTTTCTACTAACAAAAAAAAAAAAAGAAAAAAAAAAAATCAACGTAAGCACTTGAAAGAAACTTGTGATAAGCATCTCAAAGTATCATAGAAGAAAAACACAGGTAAACAGTCTAACTTTAGCTTTGAACCATTCACAGCCTTCCTGGTTAGAGATGACGATGATTTGTTATGTACAGAGGATAACCACAATAATAACAAAAAGAAGTCCACAGGAGGCATCCCTGATCGTAAGGTTGGAGCTGAGTATACTCCCTGGTAGAAAGGGTGGCCTCGAGGATTACCCACTGGCCGCCAGCCAACATGTGTGCTCAGTGATTACCATTCTAATAAGGACAAGGCAACATTTAAAATAGCATTCAAGAGATTGATGGAAATGGTTTTTTGGGCGTGAACAGGATTTCTATATCAGTGGTGCTGACAACGAGAATAAACTCAGTGTCTTGCCCCAAATGGGGTAAACTACGAAGAACATGGATTCACATTCAAATCGCAAACCCAACTAACTAAACAGGCTGCCGCAAAAACCTCTGTTATTAACATGCTGGAAAATAAAATAATAAAAAAAAAAAACAAGCAAACAAAGGATACGAAGTCTATTGATGAGGTGAAGCATAATGACGACGCACCCCCTACAGCAAACTTGAATAAGATAAAGGGATGCCAATGGATGTTTGTGGCTCGGATGGTGGGATGCGATCAGAATGCAAAGTGGGCTGTGATTGAGAAAGCTCGAAACACGCAAATAGCAGGCAAGGTGAATCTAATACAGTTACCGGTAAAACACAAGATCAATTGAAGATTTCTACAGAGTAACTCCGATCTGACACTGGGTCAGATCAGATGTTACTGTGAAAGCAATTCTTAGATGCCAAATGAAGGCGAAAACATAAAAAAAAAAAAAAAAAAAAAAAAAAAAAAATCAAACCGATAACTGCACATTAATCTGAAATAAATGAACGAATAAATAAAAGAAGGGATGTAGGAACACGATTGTTCCGTTGATATTGCCAGATGTAGGCTGATTTTGCTATGAGCAAATCAACACTACAAGGGGCTTCCATGAGACAAGAATAGAATTTAGAAGATGGAAGATGTGGCTCTTACCTTGGCTAAACTTCGAGTGAGAGAAGGGAAGTGCGGCTACGCGATCTTGTTGCAGGGGTCAGCTCCCAAGGGAAGAAGGGATGCGTGAAAATAGATGGATTCCAATGGCCCCCCCTGTTTTGATTTCAACAGCTTCTCACTAATTTCAAGAATGTTTGAATGAAGCGTATTCTTGCTGCAGATCCGGAAGGAAGAGGTTTTTAGTAGCCTGGTGTGTGGAGGGCTTGAATCTCCTTCGAACAGCTCTAGATGAGATACTTCGAGGGGTCACCTTTTGGCTCTTGCAGGAGAGATCCTTAGGTAGAGAAATGGGAAATGAAAGAGAGGATGCTAGTAAAGAGTTATTGGAAAAAGAAATCTGATGCCCCTCAAGGAGATGGGGTGTCTCTTCTTAAAGAGAGGCCGGATGGTTCGAGAATGGAGGCTGTTAAGGATCGAAGGTTGAGGAGAGGGGAGGCTGTTGGAAGATCAACGGTGGAGAGAGAAGGAAAGAGGTGCGGGAGAAATCCGTTAAAGCTTTTTCCTTTTTTCAAAAAGATGGTCCTCTTTTTAGGAAATTTTTATAAAATGGTTTTGAAAATGAGGTTTCTGGTAAAAATGGCTTCAAAAGCTTGAAAATCATCCGTTTTCTTTGTAGCTCTTCTCGATTTTTTTGGTTTTTATGTTATTTTTCTATTTTTTTGTATTTTTAGAATAAAATCCTAGAGCTTTACGAGAAATAAAAGATTCAAAACTAATTTTTTGTGTTTTTGGTAGAATATTTACAAAAGGGAATTTTTCTGAGCTATTTTGAGAAAATTTCTTAAAAAAAAATGGGTTTATGTCTGAATTTTTGAGACATATTCGAGGTTTACAACTTCGAACTGAGAAATATAGGGCCGAGGATCCAACAGAGGGCCGAATGAGCCGCCCGAGCCTTTCAAAATCATTTTTTGGTATTTTTGCGATTTTATTTTGGAAATCGGACAACGAGGCTCAGATTTGGATTTAAAATACTGAGTTCAGACCCGGAGTTGAATTTGAATATGTCAATGTGGAATCTAATCCAGAAATCTAAAGAAATAACTTGATTTTCTCAGAAAACGGGTTTAGGGGCAAAAGGGTCATTTTTATAAGACTTTGAAAATTTTGGGGTGTTCACACAGCCTTAGAACACATATATGCATGATTGAATCAATATAAATTGTTTTTGACAGCCTTAGAACACATATATGCAAGATTGACTCACTATGATTTTTTTTGATACCCTTAGAACACATATACGCATGATCACTATAAAATTTTTTTGACAGCTTTAGAACACATATATGCATGATTGAATCACTATAAATTTTTTTGTGACAGCCTTAGAACACATATTTGCAGGATTGAATCATTATGATTTTTTTACAGCCTTAGAACACATATATGCAAGATTGAATCACAATGAAATATTTTTGAAAGGCTTTGAACAAATATAAGCAAGATTTAATCACTTTGAAAATTTTTTGACAGCCTTAGAACACATATATATATGATTGAATCCCCATGATTTTTTTTTGAAAGCTTTAGAACACATATATGCAAGATTGAATAACTATAATTTTTTTGACAACCTTAGAACACATATCTGCGAGTTTAAATAATTATAAAATTTGTTTTTACAGCCTTAGAACACATATGTGCTTGATTGAATACCCTTAAAAATCATATAAGCAACATTGAATCACTATGAAATTTTTTTGACAGCTTTAGAACACATATATGCATGATTAAATCGCCATGAGTTTATTTTGACAGCCTTAGAACACATATATGCATGATTGAATCACTATAAAAATTTGTTGACAACTTTAGAACACATATCTACAGGATTAAATAATTATGATTTTTTTTACAGCATTAGAACACATATAGGCAAGATTGAATCACTATGAAATATTTTTGATAGCCTTAGAAAACATATAAGCAAGATTAAATCACTATGATTTTTTTTGACAGCCTTAGAACACATATATGCATGATTGAATCACTATGAATTTTTTTTGACAACATTGGAACAAATATATGCCTGATAGAATCACTTTAATTTTTTTTGACAATCTTAGAACATATATATGTTGGATTGAATCATTATGAAATTTGTTTTTACAGCCATAGAACACACATGTGCATGATTGAATCACTATAAAATTTTTTTGACAGACTTAGAACACTTATAAGTAAGATTGAATCATTATGAAATTTTTTTGATAGCCTTAAAACACATATATGCATGATTGAATCACTATGAATTTTTTTGACAGCATTAGAACACATATATGCATAATTGAATCACTATAATTTTTCTTTGACAACCTTAGAACACATATCTTCAAAATTGAATCATTATAAATTTTTTTTAGCCTTGGAATACATATATGCATGATTGAATCACTATAAAATGTTTTAGACAACCTTAGAACACATATAAGCAAAATTGAATCACTATGAACTTCTTTTGACAGCCATAGAATACATATATGCATGATTGAATCGCTATAATTTTTTTTTGACAGCATTAGAACACATATATGCTTGATTGAATCACTATAAATTTTTTTGACAACCTTACAACATATATTTGATGGATTGAATCACTATGAGTTTGTTTTTTACAGCCTTCGAACACATATATGCATGATTTAATGACAATGAAATATTTTAACAGCATTAAAACACATTTAAGCAACATTGAGTCTCTATGAAATTTTTTGGACAGCCTTAGAACACATATAAGCGTGATTGAATCACTATGAGTTTATTTTGATAGCCTTAGAACACATATATGCATGATTGAATCACTATAATTTTTTTTGACAACTTAAGAACACATATCTGCAGGATTCAATCATTATGATTTTTTATACAGCCTTAGAACATATATATACATGATTGAATCACTATGAAATATTTTTGATAGCCTTAGAAAACATATAAGCAAGATGAAATCACTATGAATTTTTTTGACGGCCTTAGAACACATATATGCATGATTTAATCACTATGAATTTTTTTTGACAACATTGGAACACATATATGCGTGATTGATACACTATAAATTTTTTTTGACAACCTTAGAACATATGTCTGTAGGATTGAATCATTATGAAATTTATTTTTATAGCCTTTAAACACATATATTTATGATTGAATCACAATGAATTTTTTTTGACAGCCTTAGAACACTTATAAGCAAGATTGAATCATTATGATTTTTTTTGATAGCCTTAAAACATATATATGCATGATTGTACCACTATGAAATTTTTTGACTGCATTAGAACACATATATGCATAATTGAATCACTATAAATTTTTTTTGACAACCTTAGAACACATATATGAAGGATTGAATCATTATAAATATTTTTACAGCCTTGGAACACATATATGTATGATTGAATCACTATAAAATGTTTTTGACAGCCTAAGAACACATATAAGCAAAATTGAATCACTATAAACTTTTTTTGACAGCCTTAGAACACATATATGCAAGATTGAATCACTATGAATTTTTTTTGACTGCCTTAGAACACATATATACATGATTGAATTACTATGATTTTTTTTTTGACAGTATTAGAGCATATATATGCTTGATTGAATCACTATAGCTTATTTTTGACAACCTTAGAACACATATTTGCAGAATTCAATCATTATGATTTTTTTTTACCGCCTCAGAACACATATATGCATGATTGAGTCACTATAATTTTTTTGACAACCTTAGAACATATATATCCAGGATTGAAGAATCATAAATTTTTTTTGACAGCCTTAAAACACATATATGCTTGATAGAATCACTATGAAATATTTTTGACAGCCTTAGAACACATATAAGCAAGATTGAATCACTATGAAAATTTTTTGACATCCTAAGAACACATATATTCAAGATTGAATCACTATGATTTTTTTTTGACAGCCTTAGAACACATATATGCATGATTGAATCACTATCAAATATTTTTGACAGCATTAGAACTTATATATGCGTGATTGAATAACTATAAATGTTTTTTGACAACCTTAGAACACATTTGCAGGATTCAATCATTATGATTTTTTTTTACTGCCACAGAACTCATATATGCAGGAATGAATGACTATCAAATTTTTTTAATAGCCATATTACACATATATGCAAGATTACACTTATATGCATGATTGCATCACTAAGAAAGAACACATATATGCATGATTGCATCACTAAGAAATTACACGTATATGCATGATTGAATCACTATAATTTTTTTTTTGACATTATTGGAATACATGTAAGCATGATTGAATCACTATAATGTTTTTTGACAACTTTAGAACACATATATGCATGATTGAATAAATATGAACAATTTTTCACATCCTTAGAACACATATAAGCAAGATTGAATCACTATGAATTTTTTTTGACAGCCTTATAACACATATATGCATGATTGAATCACTATAAATTTTTTAGACAACATTAGAACACATATATGCATGATTGAAACAATATAAATTTTTTTGACAACCTTAACACACATATCTGCATGATTGAATCATTAAGAATATTTTTTTAGAGTCTGAGAACATATATATGCATTATTGAATAAATATGAAATTATTTTGGCAACCTAAGAACACATATAAGCAAGATTGAATCTCCATGAAAATTTTTTGATAGCCTTAGAACAGATATATGCATGATTGAATCACTATAAATTTTTTTTGACATCATTAAAACACATATATGCATGATTGAATCAATATAAAGTTTTTTTGACAACCTTAGAACACATATTTGTAGGATTGAATCCTGATGATTTTTTTCACAGCCTTAGAACACATGCATGATAGAATCACTATAAAATATTTTTGACAGTTTTAGAACACATATATGCATGATTGAATCGCCATGATTTTTTTTTGACAGCATTAAAACAAATATATGCATGATTGAGTAACTGCAAATTTTTTTTGACAACCTTAGGACACATATATGCAGGTTTGAATAGTTATAAATTTTTTTGACAGCCTTAGAACACATATATGCTTCATTGAATCTCTATTAAATATTTTTGACAACCATAGAACACATATAAGGGAGATTGAATCACTATGATTTTTTTTGACAACCTTAAAACACATATATGCATGATTGAATCACTATAATTTTTTTTTACAGCCTTAGAACACATATATGCATGCTTGAATCAGTATGAATTGTTTTTGACAGACTTAGAACACATATAAGCAAGAGTGAATCACTATGATTTTTTTTGACAACCTTAGAACACATATATGCATGATTGAATCACTATAATTTTTTTTTATAGCATTAGAACACATATGTGCATGATTGAATCACTATAATTTTTTTTTTATAGCATCAGAAGACATATATGCAAGATTGAATCACTATGAAAATTTTTTGATAGGCTAAGAACACATATAAGCAAGATTTAATCACTTTGAAATTTTTTTGACAGCCTTAGAACACATATATGCATGATTGAATCACCTTGATTTTTTTTTAAAGCTTTAGAACACATATATGCAAGATTGAATCACTATAAATTTTTTTGACAACCTTAGAACACATATCTGCAGGATTGAATCATTATAAAATTTGTTTCTACAGCCTAAGAACACATATGTGCATGATTGAATCACTATGAAATACTTTAAACAGTCTTTAAAATCATATAAGCAAGATTGAATCACTATGATTTTTTTTTGACAGCTTTAAAAGACATATATGCATGATTGAATCACTATAAGTTTATTTTTTACAGCCTTTGAACACATATATGCATAATTTAATGACAATGAATTATTTTTAACAGCCTTAGAACACATTTAAGAAGGATTGAATCACTATAAATTTTTTTTGACAGCCTTAAAACACATATAAGCAAAATTGAATCACTATGGTTTATTTTGACAGCCTCAGAACAAATATATGCATGATTGAATCACTATTTTTTTTGACAACTTAATAACTTAATAACACATATCTGTAGGATTGAATGGTTATGATTTTTTTTTACAGCCTTAGAACAAATATATACATGATTGAATCACTATAAATTATTTTTGATAGCCTTAGAAAGCATATAAGCAAGTTCAAATCACTATGAACTTTTTTGACAACCTTAGGACACATAGATGCGTGATTGAATCACTATGAAATGTTTTTGACAACATTGGAACACATATTTGCGTGATTGAATCACTATAAATTTTTTTTGACAACCTTAGAACATATATCTGTAGGATTGATTCAATATGAAATTTGTTTTTACTGCTCTAGAACACATATATTTATGATTGAATCACTATGAATTTTTTTTGACAGCCTTAGAACACTTATAAGGAAGATTGAATTATTATGAATTTTTTTTTGATGGCCTTAAAACACATATTTGTATGATAGAATCACTATGAAATTTTTCAACTACATTAGAAGACATATATGCATATATGAATTACTATAAATTTTTTTGACAACCTTAGAACACATATCTGCAGAATTGAATCATTATAAATTTTTTTACAGCCTTGATACACATATATGTATGATTGAATCACTGTAAAATGTTTTTGACAGCCTTAGAACACATATAAGCAAAATTGAATCACTATAAACTTTTTTTGATAGCCTTAGAACACATATATGCAAGATTGAATCACAATGAAATTATTTTGATAGCCTTAGAACACATATATGCATGATTGAATCACTTTGAAATTTTTTTGACAGCGTTAGAACATATATATGCATGATTGAATCACTATAATTTATTTTTGACAACTTTAAAACACATATTTGCAAGATTCAATCATTATGATTTTTTTTTACTGCCTCAGAACACATATATGCAAAATTAAATCACCATGAACACATATATGCATGATTGAGTCACTATAATTTTTTTTTGACAACCTTAGAACATATATATGCAGGATTGAAGAAATATAAATTTTTTTGACAGCCTTAGAACACATATATGCTTCATTGAATCACTATAAAATATTTTTGACAGCCTTAGAACACATATAAGCAAGATTGAATCACTATGAAATTTTTTTGACAGCCTCAGATTACATATATGCAAGATTTAATCACTATGAAATTTTTTTCACAACCTTAAAACACATATATACATGATTGAATCACTATCAATTTTTTTTTACAGCATTAGAACATATATTTCCATGATTGAATAACTATAATTTTTTTTTTACAACCTTAGAACACATATTTGTAGGATTAAATCATTACCTTTTTTTTTACTGCCTTAGAACACATACATGCAAGATTAAATGACTATCAAATTTTTTTAATAGCCATATTACACATATATGGATGGTTACACTTATATGCATGATTACATCAGTAAGAAAGAACACATATGTGCATGATTGCATCACTAAGATTTTTTTTGACAGCCTTAGAACATATATATGCAAGATTGAATCACTATAATTTTTTTTTGACAGCCTTAGAAGACATATATGCATGATTGTATCACTATAAAACTTTTTTTACAGCATTAGAACATATATATGCATGATTGAATCACAATAAATTTTTTTTTACAACCTTAGAACACATATTTGCAGGATTCAATCATTATGATATTTTTTTTACTGCGTCAGAACACATATATGCAAGATTGAATGACAATCAAATTTTTTTAATAGCCATATTACACATATATGCATGATTACACTTATATGCATGATTGCATCACTAAGAAAGTACACATATATGCATGATTGCATCACAAAGAAATTACATATATGTGCATGGTTGAATCACTATAACATTTTTTTGACAACATTCGAGTAAATGTAAGCATGATTGAATCACTATAATGTTTCTTTGACAACTTTAGAACATATATATGCATGATTGAATCAATATGAACTATTTTTGACAGCCTTAGAACACATATAAGCAAGATTGAATCACTATGAAATTTTTTTGACAACCTTAGAACACATATATGCATGATTGAATCACAATAATTTTTTTTTACAGCATTAGAACACATATATGCATGATTAAATCACTATCAATTTTTTTTGACAGCATTAGAACATATATATGCATGATTGAATCACAATAAATTTATTTTGACAACCTTAGGACACATATTTGCAGGATTCAATCATTATGAATTTCTTTTACTGCGTCAGAATACTTATATGCAAGATTGAATGACTATCAATTTTTTTTAATAGCCATATTACACATATATGCATGATTGCATCACTAAGAAAGTACACATATATGCATGATTGCATCACAAAGAAATTACATATATATGCATGATTGAATCACTATAAATTTTTTTTTGACAGCATTAGAATACATGTAAGCATGATTGAATCACTATAATGTTTTTTTGACAACTTTAGAACCCATATATGCATGATTGAATCAATATGAACTATTTTTGACATCCTTAGAACACATATAAGCAAGATTGAATCAATATGAACTTTTTTTGACAACCTTAGAACACATATATGCATGATTGAATCACAATAAATTTTTTTTGACAACATTTGAACACATATATGCATGATTGAATCACTATAATTTTTTTTGACAACCTTAACACACATATTTGCAGGATTGAATCATTATGAATATTTTTTTAGAGCCTGAAAACATATATATGCATGATTGAACAACTATGAAATTATTTTGACAGCCTAAGAACACATATACGCAAGATTGAATCTCCATGAAATTTTTTTGTCAGCCTTAGAACACATATATGCATGATTGAATCACTATTAATTTTTTTTTAATGCATTAGAACACATATATGCATGATTGAGTTAATATAAAGTTTTTTGACAACCTTAGAACACATATTTGTAGGATTGAATCATTATGAATTTTTTTCACAGCCTTAGAACACATGCATGAATGAATCACTATAAAATATTTTTGACAACCTTAGAACACATATATGCTTCATTGAATCGCCATGATTTTTTTTTGACAGCATTACAACAAATATATGCATGATTGAGTAACTATAATTTTTTTTCACAACCTTAGAACACATATATGAAGGTTTGAATAATTATAATTTTTTTTTCACTGCCTTAGAACACATATATGCCTGATTGAATCACTATGAAATATTTTTGACAACCTTAGAACACATATAAGCAAGATTGAATAACTATGAATTTTTTTGACAACCTTAGAACACATATATGCATGATTGAATCACTATAAATTTGTTTTTACAGCATTAGAACACATATATGCATGCTTGAATCAGTATGAATTGTTTTTGACAGACTTAGAACACATATAAGCAAGATTGAATCACTATGATTTTTTTTGACAGCCTTAGAACACATATATGCATGATTGAATCACTATAAATTTTTTTGACAACATTAGAACGCATATATGCATTATTGAATCACTATAATTTTTTTTCACAGCGTTAGAACACATTTGAAGGATTGAATGGTTATGATTTTTTTTTACAGCCTTAGAACACATATATGCCAGATTGAATCACTATGACATGTTTTTGATAGGCTAAGAACACATATAAGCAAGATTTAATCACTTTGAAACTTTTTTGACAGCCTTAGAACACATAGATGCGTGATTGAATCACTATGAAATGTTTTTGACAACATTGGAACACATATTTGCGTGATTGAATCACTATAAATTTTTTTTGACAACCTTAGAACATATATCTGTAGGATTGATTCAATATGAAATTTGTTTTTACTGCTCTAGAACACATAAATTTATGATTGAATCACTATGAATTTTTTTTGACAGCCTTAGAACACTTATAAGGAAGATTGAATTATTATGAATTTTTTTTTGATGGCCTTAAAACACATATTTGTATGATAGAATCACTATGAAATTTTTCAACTACATTAGAAGACATATATGCATATATGAATTACTATAAATTTTTTTGACAACCTTAGAACACATATCTGCAGAATTGAATCATTATAAATTTTTTTACAGCCTTGATACACATATATGTATGATTGAATCACTGTAAAATGTTTTTGACAGCCTTAGAACACATATAAGCAAAATTGAATCACTATAAACTTTTTTTGATAGCCTTAGAACACATATATGCAAGATTGAATCACAATGAAATTATTTTGATAGCCTTAGAACACATATATGCATGATTGAATCACTTTGAAATTTTTTTGACAGCGTTAGAACATATATATGCATGATTGAATCACTATAATTTATTTTTGACAACTTTAAAACACATATTTGCAAGATTCAATCATTATGATTTTTTTTTACTGCCTCAGAACACATATATGCAAAATTAAATCACCATGAACACATATATGCATGATTGAGTCACTATAATTTTTTTTTGACAACCTTAGAACATATATATGCAGGATTGAAGAATTATAAATTTTTTTGACAGCCTTAGAACACATATATGCTTCATTGAATCACTATAAAATATTTTTGACAGCCTTAGAACACATATAAGCAAGATTGAATCACTATGAAATTTTTTTGACAGCCTCAGATTACATATATGCAAGATTTAATCACTATGAAATTTTTTTCACAACCTTAAAACACATATATACATGATTGAATCACTATCAATTTTTTTTTACAGCATTAGAACATATATTTCCATGATTGAATAACTATAATTTTTTTTTTACAACCTTAGAACACATATTTGTAGGATTAAATCATTACCTTTTTTTTTACTGCCTTAGAACACATACATGCAAGATTAAATGACTATCAAATTTTTTTAATAGCCATATTACACATATATGGATGGTTACACTTATATGCATGATTACATCGTTTAGAAAGAACACATATGTGCATGATTGCATCACTAAGATTTTTTTTGACAGCCTTAGAACACATATATGCAAGATTGAATCACTATAATTTTTTTTTGACAGCCTTAGAAGACATATATGCATGATTGTATCACTATAAAATTTTTTTTACAGCATTAGAACATATATATGCATGATTGAATCACAATAAATTTTTTTTTACAACCTTAGAACACATATTTGCAGGATTCAATCATTATGATATTTTTTTTACTGCGTCAGAACACATATATGCAAGATTGAATGACAATCAAATTTTTTTAATAGCCATATTACACATATATGCATGATTACACTTATATGCATGATTGCATCACTAAGAAAGTACACATATATGCATGATTGCATCACAAAGAAATTACATATATGTGCATGGTTGAATCACTATAACATTTTTTTGACAACATTCGAGTAAATGTAAGCATGATTGAATCACTATAATGTTTCTTTGACAACTTTAGAACATATATATGCATGATTGAATCAATATGAACTATTTTTGACAGCCTTAGAACACATATAAGCAAGATTGAATCACTATGAAATTTTTTTGACAACCTTAGAACACATATATGCATGATTGAATCACAATAATTTTTTTTTACAGCATTAGAACACATATATGCATGATTAAATCACTATCAATTTTTTTTGACAGCATTAGAACATATATATGCATGATTGAATCACAATAAATTTATTTTGACAACCTTAGGACATATATTTGCAGGATTCAATCATTATGAATTTCTTTTACTGCGTCAGAATACTTATATGCAAGATTGAATGACTATCAATTTTTTTTAATAGCCATATTACACATATATGCATGATTGCATCACTAAGAAAGTACACATATATGCATGATTGCATCACAAAGAAATTACATATATATGCATGATTGAATCACTATAAAATTTTTTTTGACAGCATTAGAATACATGTAAGCATGATTGAATCACTATAATGTTTTTTTGACAACTTTAGAACCCATATATGCATGATTGAATCAATATGAACTATTTTTGACATCCTTAGAACACATATAAGCAAGATTGAATCAATATGAACTTTTTTTGACAACCTTAGAACACATATATGCATGATTGAATCACAATAAATTTTTTTTGACAACATTTGAACACATATATGCATGATTGAATCACTATAATTTTTTTTGACAACCTTAACACACATATTTGCAGGATTGAATCATTATGAATATTTTTTTAGAGCCTGAAAACATATATATGCATGATTGAACAACTATGAAATTATTTTGACAGCCTAAGAACACATATACGCAAGATTGAATCTCCATGAAATTTTTTTGTCAGCCTTAGAACACATATATGCATGATTGAATCACTATTAAATTTTTTTGAATGCATTAGAACACATATATGCATGATTGAGTCAATATAAAGTTTTTTGACAACCTTAGAACACATATTTGTAGGATTGAATCATTTTGAATTTTTTTCACAGCCTTAGAACACATGCATGAATGAATCACTATAAAATATTTTTGACAACCTTAGAACACATATATGCTTCATTGAATCGCCATGATTTTTTTTTGACAGCATTACAACAAATATATGCATGATTGAGTAACTATAATTTTTTTTCACAACCTTAGAACACATATATGAAGGTTTGAATAATTATAATTTTTTTTTCACTGCCTTAGAACACATATATGCCTGATTGAATCACTATGAAATATTTTTGACAACCTTAGAACACATATAAGCAAGATTGAATCACTATGAATTTTTTTGACAACCTTAGAACACATATATGCATGATTGAATCACTATAAATTTGTTTTTACAGCATTAGAACACATATATGCATGCTTGAATCAGTATGAATGGTTTTTGACAGACTTAGAACACATATAAGCAAGATTGAATCACTATGATTTTTTTTGACAGCCTTAGAACACATATATGCATGATTGAATCACTATAAATTTTTTTGACAACATTAGAACGCATATATGCATTATTGAATCACTATAATTTTTTTTCACTGCGTTAGAACACATTTGAAGGATTGAATGGTTATGATTTTTTTTTACAGCCTTAGAACACATATATGCCAGATTGAATCACTATGACATGTTTTTGATAGGCTAAGAACACATGTAAGCAAGATTTAATCACTTTGAAACTTTTTTGACAGCCTTAGAAGACATAGATGCGTGATTGAATCACTATGAAATGTTTTTGACAACATTGGAACACATATTTGCGTGATTGAATCACTATAATTTTTTTTTGACAACCTTAGAACATATATCTGTAGGATTGATTCAATATGAAATTTGTTTTTACTGCTCTAGAACACATATATTTATGATTGAATCACTATGAATTTTTTTTGACAGCCTTAGAACACTTATAAGGAAGATTGAATTATTATGAATTTTTTTTTGATGGCCTTAAAACACATATTTGTATGATAGAATCACTATGAAATTTTTCAACTACATTAGAAGACATATATGCATATATGAATTACTATAAATTTTTTTGACAACCTTAGAACACATATCTGCAGAATTGAATCATTATAAATTTTTTTACAGCCTTGATACACATATATGTATGATTGAATCACTGTAAAATGTTTTTGACAGCCTTAGAACACATATAAGCAAAATTGAATCACTATAAACTTTTTTTGATAGCCTTAGAACACATATATGCAAGATTGAATCACAATGAAATTATTTTGATAGCCTTAGAACACATATATGCAAGATTGAATCACTTTGAAATTTTTTTGACAGCGTTAGAACATATATATGCATGATTGAATCACTATAATTTATTTTTGACAACTTTAAAACACATATTTGCAAGATTCAATCATTATGTATTTTTTTTACTGCCTCAGAACACATATATGCAAAATTAAATCACCATGAACACATATATGCATGATTGAGTCACTATAATTTTTTTTTGACAACCTTAGAACATATATATGCAGGATTGAAGAAATATAAATTTTTTTGACAGCCTTAGAACACATATATGCTTCATTGAATCACTATAAAATATTTTTGACAGCCTTAGAACACATATAAGCAAGATTGAATCACTATGAAATTTTTTTGACAGCCTCAGATTACATATATGCAAGATTTAATCACTATGAAATTTTTTTCACAACCTTAAAACACATATATGCATGATTGAATCACTATCAATTTTTTTTTACAGCATTAGAACATATATTTCCATGATTGAATAACTATAATTTTTTTTTTACAACCTTAGAACACATATTTGTAGGATTAAATCATTACTTTTTTTTTACTGCCTTAGAACACATACATGCAAGATTAAATGACTATCAAAATTTTTTAATAGCCATATTACACATATATGGATGGTTACACTTATATGCATGATTGCATCAGTAAGAAAGAACACATATGTGCATGATTGCATCACTAAGATTTTTTTTGACAGCCTTAGAACACATATATGCAAGATTGAATCACTATAAATTTTTTTTGACAGCCTTAGAAGACATATATGCATGATTGTATCACTATAAATTTTTTTTTACAGCATTAGAACACATATATGCATGATTGAATCACAATAAATTTTTTTTGACAACCTTAGAACACATATTTGCAGGATTCAATCATTATGATTTTTTTTTTACTGCGTCAGAACACATATATGCAAGATTGAATGACAATCAAATTTTTTTAATAGCCATATTACACATATATGCATGATTACACTTATATGCATGATTGCATCACTAAGAAAGTACACATATATGCATGATTGCATCACAAAGAAATTACATATATGTGCATGGTTGAATCACTATAACATTTTTTTTGACAACATTCGAGTAAATGTAAGCATGATTGAATCACTATAATGTTTCTTTGACAACTTTAGAACATATATATGCATGATTGAATCAATATGAACTATTTTTGACAGCCTTAGAACACATATAAGCAAGATTGAATCACTATGAAATTTTTTTGACAACCTTAGAACACATATATGCATGATTGAATCACAATAAATTTTTTTTACAGCATTAGAACACATATATGCATGATTAAATCACTATCAATTTTTTTTGACAGCATTAGAACATATATATGCATGATTGAATCACAATAAATTTATTTTGACAACCTTAGGACACCTATTTGCAGGATTCAATCATTATGAATTTCTTTTACTGCGTCAGAATACTTATATGCAAGATTGAATGACCATCAATTTTTTTTAATAGCCATATTACACATATATGCATGATTGCATCACTAAGAAAGTACACATATATGCATGATTGCATCACAAAGAAATTACATATATATGCATGATTGAATCAATATGAACTATTTTTGACATCCTTAGAACACATATAAGCAAGATTGAATCAATATGAACTTTTTTTGACAACCTTAGAACACATATATGCATGATTGAATCACAATAAATTTTTTTTGACAACATTTGAACACATATATGCATGATTGAATCACTATAAATTTTTTTGACAACCTTAACACACATATTTGCAGGATTGAATCATTATGAATATTTTTTTAGAGCCTGAAAACATATATATGCATGATTGAACAACTATGAAATTATTTTGACAGCCTAAGAACACATATACGCAAGATTGAATCTCCATGAAATTTTTTTGTCAGCCTTAGAACACATATATGCATGATTGAATCACTATTAAATTTTTTTGAATGCATTAGAACACATATATGCATGATTGAGTCAATATAAAGTTTTTTGACAACCTTAGAACACATATTTGTAGGATTGAATCATTATGAATTTTTTTCACAGCCTTAGAACACATGCATGATTGAATCACTATAAAATATTTTTGACAACCTTAGAACACATATATGCTTCATTGAATCGCCATGATTTTTTTTTGACAGCATTACAACAAATATATGCATGATTGAGTAACTATAATTTTTTTTTCACAACCTTAGAACACATGTATGAAGGTTTGAATAATTATAATTTTTTTTTCACTGCCTTAGAACACATATATGCCTGATTGAATCACTATGAAATATTTTTGACAACCTTAGAACACATATAAGCAAGATTGAATCACTATGAATTTTTTTGACAACCTTAGAACACATATATGCATGATTGAATCACTATAAATTTGTTTTTACAGCATTAGAACACATATATGCATGCTTGAATCAGTATGAATTGTTTTTGACAGACTTAGAACACATATAAGCAAGATTGAATCACTATGATTTTTTTTGACAGCCTTAGAACACATATATGCATGATTGAATCACTATAAAAATTTTTGACAACATTAGAACGCATATATGCATTATTGAATCACTATAATTTTTTTTCACAGCGTTAGAACACATATTTGAAGGATTGAATGGTTATGATTTTTTTTTACAGCCTTAGAACACATATATGCCAGATTGAATCACTATGACATGTTTTTGATAGGCTAAGAACACATATAAGCAAGATTTAATCACTTTGAAACTTTTTTGACAGCCTTAGAACACATATATACATGATTGAATCACCATGAATTTTTTTTGAAAGCTTTAGAACACATATATGCAAGATTGATTCACTATAAATTTTTTTGACAACCTTAGAACACATATCTGCAGGATTGGATCATTATAAAATTTGTTTTTACAGCCTTGGAACACACATGTGCTGAATTGAATCACTATGAAATACTTTTAACTGTCCTAAAAATCATATAAGCAAGATTGAATCACTATGAAGTTTTTTTGACAACTTTAGAACACATATATGTAAGATTGAATCACTATGAGTTATTTTGACAACCTTAGAACACATATATGCATGATTGAATCACTATAATTTTTTTTGACAACTTTAGAACACATATCTGCAAGATTGAATCATTATGATTTTTTTACAGCCTTAGAACACATATATCCATGATTGAATCACTATGAAATATTTTTGATAGCCTTAGAAATCGTATATAAGCAAGATTAAATTACTATGAATTTTTTTGACAGCCTTAGAACACATATATGCATTATTGAATCACTATGAATTTTTTTTGACAACATTGGAAAACATATATGTGTGATTGAATCACTTTAATTTTTTTTGACAACCTTGGAACATATATCTGTAGGATTGAATCATTATGAAATTTGTTTTTACAACCTTAGAACACATATATACATGATTGAATCACTATGACTTTTTTTTGACAGCCTTAGAACACTTAAAAGCAAGATTGAATCATTATGAAATTTTTTGACAACATTGGAACAAATATATGCCTGATTGAATCACTTTAAATTTTTTTTGACAATCTTAGAACATATATCTGTAGGATTGAATCATTTTGAAATTTGTTTTTATAGCTTTAGAACACACATGTGCATGATTGAATCACTATGAATTTTTTTTGACAGACTTAGAACACTTATAAGCAAGATTGACTCAATATGAAATTTTTTTGATAGCCGTAAAACACATATATGCATGATTGAATCACTATGAAATTCTTTGACTGCATTAGAACACATATATGCATAATTGAATTACTATAAATTTTCTTTGACAGCCGTAGAACACATATCTTCAAAATTGAATCATTATAAATTTTTTTACAGCCTTGGAACAGATATATGCATGATTGAATCACTATCAAATGTTTTTGACAACCTTAGAACACATATAAGCAAAATTGAATCGCTATAAACTTTTTTTTACAGCCATAGAATACATATATGCATGATTGAATCACTATAATTTTTTTTTGAAAGCCTTAGAACACATATATGCTTGATTGAATCACTATAATTTTTTTTTGATGACCTTAGAACATATATCTGCAGGATTGAATCACTATGAATTTGTTTTTTACAGCTTTCGAACACATATATGCATGATTTAATGACAATGAAATATTTTTAACAGCCTTAGAACATAGTTAAGCAAGATTGAATCACTATGTTTTTTTTTCACAGCCTTAGAACACATATAAGCAAGATTGAATCACTATGACTTTATTTTGACAGGCTTAGAACGCAAACATGCATGATTGAATCACTATAATTTTTTTTGACAACTTAAGAACACATATCTGTAGGATTGAATCATTATGACTTTTTTTTACACACTTAGAACAAATATATACATGATTGAATCACTATGAAATATTTTTGATAGCCTTAGAAAACATATAAGCAAGATGAAATCACTATGGATGTTTTTGACAGCCTTAGAACACATAAATGTATGATTGAATCACTATGAATTTTTTTTGACAACATTGGAGCACATATATGCATGGTTGAATCACTATAAATTTTTTTTGACAACCTTAGAACATATATCTGTAGGATTGAATCATTATGCTTGATTGAATCATTATAATTTTTTTTTGACAACCTTAGAACACATATAAGCAAGATTGAATGACTATGAGTATTTTTTGACAACCTTAGAACACATATATGCTTGATTAAATCACTATAATTTTTTTTTGCAGCCGTAAAACACATATAGACATGATTGAATCAGTATAAATTATTTTTGGCTGCCTTAGAACACATATATGCAAGATTGAATCACTATGAATTTTTTTTGACAGCCTTAGAACCCATATATGCATGATTGAATCACTATGAATTTTTTTGACTGCATTAGAACACATATATGCATGATTGAATCACTATAATTTTTTTTTACAACATAAGAACACATATCTACAGGATTGCATAATTATGATTTTTTTTTTACAGCCTTAGAACACAAATAAGCATGATTAAATCAATATAAAATATGTTTGATAGCCTTAGAAAACATATAAGCAAGATTGACTCACTATGAATTTTTTTTGACAGCCTTAGAACACATATCTGCATGATTGAATCACTAATTTTTTTTTGACTGCATTAGAACACATATATAAATGATTGAATCACTATAAATTTTTTTACAGCCTTAGAACACATGTCTGCAGGATTGAATCATTATGAACCTGTTTTGATTGCCTTAGAACACATATATGCAAGATTGAATCACATAGAAATATTTTTGACAGCTTTAGAACACATATATGCGAGATTCAATCACTGTGATTTTTTTTTTACAGCCTTAGAACACATACAAGCCTAATTGAATCACTATGAATTTTTTTTGACAATATTCGAACACATATATGCATGATTGAATCACTATAAAATTCTTTTAACAGCCTTAGAATATGCATGATTGAGTCAATATGATTTTTTTTTTAGAGCCTTAGCTTTAGAAAACATATGTGCATGATAGAATCACTATAATGCTTTTTGACATCCTTAGAACATATATATGCATGATTAAATCACTTTGATTTTTTTTTTGACAGCCATAGAACACATATATGCCTGATTGAATCACAATTTTTTTTTTTACAATGTTATGACACATATATGCATGATTGAATCAGAATCAAAATTTTTTGACAGCCTTAGAACACATATATGCATTATCGAGTCACCATGATTTTTTTTTGAGATCCTTAGAACACATGTAAGCATGATTGTTTCACTACAATTTATTTTTTACAGCATCAGAACACATATATGAATGATTGAATCGCTATAAATTTTTTTAACAACCTTAGAACATGTATATGCAAGATTAAATCACTATGAAATTACTTTGACATCCTTAGAACACATATATCCTTGACTGAACCACTATGAATTTTTTTTGAGAGCCCCAGAACACATATATGCATGATTGAGTCACTGTAATTTTTTTGATAGCCACAGAACACATATATGCAAGATTGAATCACTATGAAATTTTTTCACACCCTTGGAAGACATATATGCTTGATTGAATCACTATGATTTTTTTTTTACAAACTTAGGACACATATATGCATGATAAGATCACTATAAAGTTTTTTGACATCCTTAGAACATATATATGCATGATTAAATCACTCTAATTTTTTTTACAGCGTTTAAACACAAATTTGCATGATTGAATCACTATGAATTTTTGTTGACAATGTTATAACACATATATGCATGATTGAATCAAAATGAAATGTTTTAGACAGCCTTAGAAAACATATATGCATAATTGAATAACTATGAATTTTCTTTGATAACCTCATAACACATATATGCAAGATTGAATCACTATGAATTTTTTTTGACAGCCTTAAAACATGTATAGGCATGATTCAATCACTGTGAATTTTTTTTTACAGCCTTAGAACACATATATGAATGATTGAATCACTATGAACTTTTTTATCAGCCTAAGATCATATATATGCTTGATTGAATCACTATTAAATTTTTTGGACAAACTTAGGAAACATATATGCAAGATTGAGTCATCATAAAATTTTTTTACAGCCTTAGAACACATATTTGCATGATTGAATCCCTATAAATTTTTTTTAACAACCTTAGAATATGCATAATTGAGTCACTATGAATTGTTTTTGAGAGCCTTAGCCTAAGAAAGCATATATGCATGATTGAATCACTGTGAATTTTTTTTGCCAGCCTTAGAACACTTCAATGCAAGATAGAGTCACTATAAAGCTTTTTGACATCCTTAGAACATATATATGGATGATTAAATAACTATGACTTTTTTTTGACAGCCATAGAACACATATGTGCATGATTGAATCGCAATAATTTTTTTTTGACAACATTATAACACATATTTGCATCATTGAATCAAAATCAATTTTTTTTGACAGCTTTAGAGCACATATATGCGTGATTGAGTCACTGTGAAAAATTTTTGATAGCCTTAGAACACATATATGTATTATCGAGTCACCATGAATTTTTTTTTAAAGCCTTAGAACACATATATGTATGATTAAATCACTATAAATTATTTTTGACAGCATTAGAACACATATATGAATGATTGATTCACTATAAATTTTTTTTGACAACCTAGGAACATATATATGTAAGATTAAATCACAATGTAATTATTTTGACAGCCTTAGAACACATATATGCATGATTGAATCACTATGAAATTTTCTTGAGAGCCCCATAACACATATATGCATGATTGAGTTACTATGTAATTTTTTTGACAGCCTTGGAACACATATATGCTTGATTGAATCACTATGAAATTTTGTTCACAGCATTAGAACACATATATGCATGATTAAAGCACTCTGACTTTTTTTTGACAGGGTTAAAACACAAATATGCATGATTGAATCACTATGATTTTTTTTTTTATAATGTTATAACACATATATGCATTTTTGAATCAAAATGAAATGTTTTGAACAGCCTTAAAACACATATATGCGTAATTGAATCACTTTGAAATTATTTTGATAACCTCAGAACCCATATATGCATGATTAAATCATTTTGAATATTTTTTGACAGCCTTAAAACACTTATACGCATGATTGAATCATTGTGACTTTTTTTTGACAGCCTGAGAACACATATATGAATGATTGAATCACTATGAAATTTTTTTTACCGCCTTAGAACATATATATGCTTGATTGAAGCACTATTAAATTTTTTGAACAACCTTAGGAAACATATATGCGTGATTGAATCACCATAAAATTTTTTTTAACAGCCTTAGAACACATATATGCCTGATTGAATCACTATAAATTTTTTTCACAGCCATAGAACGCATATATACAAGATTAAATCAGTACGAAGTTTTTTTGAGAGCCTTAGAATACATATATGCTAGATTGAAATTTTTTCGACACCCTTATAACACATATATGCATAATTGAAGCACTATGGATTTTTTTTTACAACCTTAGAACACATATATGCATGATTGAATCAATATGATTTTTTTTTATAAAACTAGAACACATATATGCTTGATTGAATCGTAATGAATTTTCTTTGACAACCTTAGAACACATATATGCATGATTAAATGACTATAAAATTGTTTTCACAACCTTAGAACACATATATGCTGATTGAATCACTACATTTTTTTGTTGATAGCATTAGAACACTTATATGAATGATTGAATCTCTATAAATTTTTTTTGACAACCTTAGAAGATATATATATGCAAGATTAAGTCACTATGATTTTTTTTTCTGCCTTATAACACATATATGCATGATTGAATCACTAGAAATTTTTTTTGACAGCCTTAGAACACACATATGCAGAATTGAATCACTATGATTTTTTTTTGACAACATTAGAACACATCTATGCATGATTGAGTCACTATGAATTTTTTATAGCCTTAGAACACATATGCAATATTGAATCACTATGAATTTTTTTTGACAACCTTAGAACACATATATGCATGATTGAATCACTATGAATTTTTTTTGATAGCCTTAGAACACATATACGCACAATAGAATCACTATAAAGTTTTTTGATATCCTTAGAACATATATATGCATGATTATATCACTATGATTTTTTTTGAAGCCTTAAAACAAATATATGCATGATTGAATCACTATGAATTTTTTTTGACAATGTTACAACACATATATGCATGATTGAATTAGAATGAAATTTTTTTGACAACCTTAGTACACATATATGCGAAATTGAATCAATATGAATTTTTTTTGATAGCTTTAGAACATATATATGCATTATTGAGTAACTAATTTTTTTTTTGACAGCCTTAGAACACATATATGCATGATTGAATCACTATAATTTTTTTTTTGATAGCATTAGAACACATATGTGCTTGATTCAATTACTATGATTTTTTTTTGACAGCCTTAGAACACATATATTCATGATTAAATCATTATAAATTTTTTTTGACAGCATTAGAACACATATATGCATGATTGAATCACTATGATTTTTTTTTGACAACCTTAGGATGCATATATGCATCATTCAATCACTATGATTTTTTTTTAGAGCCTTAGAACACATATATACATGATTGAATCAGTATATATTTTTTGATAGGCTTACAACACATATATGCATGATTGAATCACTATGAATTTTTTTACAACCTTAGACACATATATGCATGATTAAATCACTATATTTTTTTTTGAGAGCCTTAGAACACATATATGCATGATTGAATTACTATGATTTTTTTTTAAAAAACATAGAATATATATATGCTTCATTGAATCATTATGAATTTTTTTTATAGCCTTAGAACACGTATATGCATGATTGAATCACTATGAAATATTTTTGACAGCCTTAGAACCTTAGAACACATATATGTAAGTTTGAATCAGTATAATTTATTTTGACAGCCTTAAAACATATATATTCATGATTGAATAACTATAAATTATTTTTGACAACCTTAGAACATATATATTCGAAGATTGAATCACAACAAATTTCTTTTGATAGCCTTAAAACACATATATGCATGATTGAATCACTATGATTTTTTATTGACAACCTTAGAACACATATATGCATGATTGAATTACTATGAATTTTTTTTGACAATGTTAGAACACATATATGCATCATTGAGTCACTATGAATTTTTTTGACAGCCTTAAAACACACATGCATGATTAAATGACTGAAACTTTTTTGAAAGCCTTAGAACACATATAAATGATTGTATCCCTATGAATTTTTTTTCACAACATTAGAACACATATATGCATGATTGAATCACCATATTTTTTTTGGTAGCCTTATAACACATATATGCCTTATTGAATCATTATGATTTTTTTTTGACAACCTTAGACTCATATATGTATGATTAAATAACTACAAAATTTTTTTGACAGCCTTAGAACACATATATTCAAGATTGAATCACCATAATTTTTTTTCACAACCTTTGAACATATATAAGCAAAGATTGAATCACTACGAATTTTTTTTGACAACCTTAGAACACATATATGCAAGATTGAATTACTATAATTTTTTTTTTGACAGCATTAGAACACATGTATGAATGATTGAATCACTATATATTTTTTTTGACAACCTTACAACGCATATATGCATGATTGAATCACTATAAATTTTTTTAGAGCCTCAGAACACATATACGCATGATTGAATAAATATAATTTTTTTTTATAGCCTTAGAACACATATATGTATGATTGAATCACTATAAAATGTTTTTGACTACCTTAGACACATATATGAATGATTAAATATCTGTAAAAATTTTCTAACAACCTTAGAACACATATATGCATGATTGAATTACTATGATTTTTTTTTAACAACCATAGTATATATATATGCTTGATTCAATCGTTATAATTTTTTTTGACAGCCTTAGAACACGTATATGCATGATAGAATGACTATGAAATATTTTTTACTGCCTTAGAACATATATATGCAACATTGAATCAGTATAATTTTTTTTGACAGCCTTAGAACACATATATTCTTGATTGAATCACTATAATTTTTTTTTGACAACCTTAGAACATATATGTGCAAATCTTGAATAACTATAAATATTTTTTAACAGCCTTAGAACACATATATGCATGATTGAATCACTATGATTTTTTTTGACATCCTTATAATGCTTATATGGATGTTTGAATCACTATGATTTTTTTTTGACAATGTTAGAACACATACATGCATGATTGAGTCATGATCAAATTTTTTTGATAGCATTAGAACACACATATGCATGATTTCATGACTATGATTTTTTTTAAAGCCTTAGAACACATATATGCATGATTGTATTACTATGAATTTTTTTGACAGCCTTAGAACATATATATGGAAGATTGGATCACAAAAAATTTTTGTTGACAGCCTTATAACACATATATCTATGATTGAATCACTATGAATTTTTTTTGACAACTTTAGGACACATATATGCATGATTGAATCACCATAAAAATTTTTTGACAGCGTTAAAACAGTTATATGCATGATAGAATCACTATGATTTTTTTTTATTTCCTTAGAACACATATATGCAAGATTGAATCATAATGAAATATTTTTAAGAGGCTTAGAATACTAATATGCTAGATTGAAATTTTTTTCAAAGCCTGAGAACACATTTATACATGAATGAATCACTAAGAATTTTTTTTGACAACCTTAGAACACATATATCCATGATTAGAATTTTTTTGACAGCCTTAGAACACATGTATGCGTGATTAGATCACTGTGATGTTTTTTGACAACCTTAGTTCACATATATGCATGATTGAATCACCATAAATTTTTTTTGACAACCTTAGAACACATATATGCATAATTGAATTACTATGAATTTTTTTGATAGCCTTAGAACACATATATGCAACATTGAATCACTATGAAATTGTTTTTAGAGCCATAGAGCACATATATACATGAATTAATCACAAAGAAATTTTTTTGACAACCTTAGAATACATATATTCATGAATGAATCACTATGATTTTTTTTTTAGAAACTTAGAACACAAATATGGTTGATCGAAACATAAAGAATTTTTTTTGATAGCCTTAGAACACATATATGCATGATTGAATCACAACAAAATTTTTTTGATAGGATTATGTCACATATATGCATGATTAAATGACTATAAATTTTTTTTGACAACCTTAGAATACATATATGCATGATTGAATCACTATATATTTTTTTACTGCATTAGAACATATACATGCATGATTCAATCTCCATGATTTTTTTTTATAGAATTAGAACTCATATATGCATGATTTAATGACTATGAATTTTTTTTGACAGCATTAGAACACATCTATGAATGATTGAATTACTATAAATTTTGTTTCACAACCCTAGAACACATATATGCATCATTAAATCACTATTTTTTTATAGCCTTAGAACACATGTATGCATGATTGAATTATTATGAAATTTTTGTAACAACCATAGAATATATATATGCTTGATTGAATCATTATGAATTTTTTTTAAAAGACTTAGAGTATATATGCATGATTGAATCACTATAAAATATTTTTGACAGCTATAGAACACATATATGCAACATTGAATGACTATAAATTTTTTTTGATAGCCTTAGAAAACATATATGCATGATTGATTCACTATAATTTTTTTTTTGACAACATTAGAACACGTATATGCAAAGATTTAATCACTGTGATTTTGTTTTAAAAGCCTTAGAACACAAATATGCGTGATTGAATCTCTATGATTTTTTTTTTACAACCTTAGAACACACATATGCATGATTGAAAGACTATGATTTTTTTTTAAAGCCTTAGAACACATATATGCTTAATTGAATCACTATAATTTTTTTTTGACAGCATTAGAACACATATATGGATGATTGAATCACCATAAAATTTTGTTGACACACTTAGAACGCATATAAGCAAGATTGAAACACTATGAGACTTTTTGGACAGCCATAGGGCACATATATGCATGGTTGAATCACTATGATTTTTTTTTACATTCTTTGAACACATATATGCTTGATTAATCACCATGAAATTTTTTTTACAGCATTAAAACACATATATGCATGATTGAATCACTATAATATTTTTTGACAACCTTAGAACACATATATGTATGATTGAATCACTATAAAAATTTTTGACAACCTAAGAACACATATATGCATGATTGACTCACTATGAAGTTTTTTTGACAACCTTAGAACCAATATATGCAAGATTGTATCACTATGAATTTTTTTTGACAGCATTAGAACAAATATTTGCATGATTGAATCACTAATTTTGTTTTTTTGACAACCTCACAATACATACATGCATGATTAAATCACTATAATTTTTTTTTGACAGCCTCAAAACACATACATGCAGGATTGAATCACTATGGATTTTTTTTGACAGCCTTAGAACACATATAAATGATTGAAAATTTTTGGACAGCCTTATACCACATATATGCATGATTGAATCACTATGAAATTTTTTTGACAAACTTAGAACACATATATACATGATTGAATCACTATAAATGCTTTTTTATAGCCTTAGAACACATATATGCATGATTGAATCACTATAATTTTTTTTTTGACAGCCTTAGAATACATATATGCAAGATTGAATCACTATAAAAAAATTTTGAGAGCCATAGAAAACATATATGCAAGATTGAATTTTTTTTGATAGCCTTAGAACACATATACGCTTGACTAAATCAGTACAATTTTTTTTTTACATCCTTAGAACACATCTATGAATGATTGAATTACTTTAATTTTTTTTTACAACCTTATTACTCATATATGCATGATCGTATCACTATGAATTTTTTTAACAGCCTTAAAACACATATATGCAAGATTGAATCACTATAAATTTTTTTTGACAACCTTAGAACACATATATGCATGATTGAATCACTATGATTTTTTTTGACAACCTTGGACACATATATGCATGACTAAATTACTATAAATTTTTTTGACGTCCTAAAACACATATATGCATGATTGAATCACTATAAATTTTTTTGAGAACCTTAGAACACATATATACAAAGATTGAAACACTATGAAATTTTTTTGAAAGCCTTAGAACACAAATGTGCATGATTGAATCACTATGAAATTTTTTGGACAACCTTAGAACACATGTATGCATGATTGAATCACTATGAATTTTTTTTGACATTGTTAGAACACAGTTATGCATGATTGTGCCACTATGAAATTTTTTTGACTGCCTTAGAACACACATATGCATGATTGAATGACCATTTTTTTTCCAAAGTCTTAGAACACACATTTGCATGATTGAATCACCAAAATGTTTTTTTGACAGCCTTAAAACACATATATGTATGATTGAATCACTATAACTTTTTTTTTGACAACATTAGAATACATATGTGCATGATTGAATCATCATAAATTTTTTTTGACAAGCTTAGAACACATATATGCAAAATTGAATCACTATGAGATTTTTTGGACAGTCGTAGAACACATATAGGCATGATTGAATCACAATGATTTTTTTTTGACATCCTTAGAACACATATATGCAGGATTGAATCACCATGACTTTTTTTTTGCTGCATTAGAACACATATAAGCATTATTGAATCACTATAATTTTTTTTTAACAACCTTAGAACACATATATGCAAGATTGAATCACTATAAATTTTTTTTGACAACCTAAGAACACACATATGCCTGATTGACTCAGTATGAATTTTTTTTGACAACCTTAGAACACATATATTCAAGATTGTATCACTAGGAAATTTTTTTGACACCATTAGAACAAATATATGCATGATTGAATCACTATAATTTTTTTTGACAACCTTAGAATACATATATGCAAAAATTGAATCACTATAATTTATTTTTGACTTCCTTAAAGCACATATAGGCATGATTGAATCACCGTGAATTTTTTTTGACAACCTTTGAACACATATATGCATGATTGAATCACTATGATTTTTTTTGACAATTTTAGAACATATATATGCATGATTGAGTCACTAAGAATTTTTTTTGACAGCCTTGGAACCCACATATGTATGATTGAATGACTATGTAATTTTTTTGAAAGCCTTAGAACATATATATGCATGATTGAATCACTATAATTTTTTTTACAGCATTAGAACACATATATGCATGTTTGAGTCACCATAATTTTTTTTTGACAACCTTAGAACACATATATGCAAGTTTGAATCACTATGAATTTTTTTGGACAACCTTAGAACACATATATGCATTATTGAAGCACCATGATTTTTTTTTGACAACCTTAGAACACATATATGCATGATTGAATCACCTTGAATTTTTTTAACAGCATTAGAACACATATATGCATGATTGAATCAGTATGATTTTTTTTTTAACAACCTTACAACACATATATGCATGATTGAATCACAATAACATAATTTTGACATACTAAAAACTCATACATTTATGACTGAATCACTATCAATTTTTTTTGACAACCATATAATACATACAAGTCTGATTGTATCACTATGATTTTTTTTTACAGCATTAGAACAAATATATGCTTGATTGAGTCACTAGATTTTTTTTGACAACCTCATAACACATATATGCATGATTGAATCACTATAATTTTTTTTATGATCCTCAGAACACATATATGGAAGATTGAATAACTGTGAAATTTTTTTATAGCCTTAGCCCACATATATGCATGACTGAATCACTATGATTTTTTTTTGACAGCCTTAGAACACATATATGCATGATTTAACAACTGTGCAACTTTTTTTAGAGCCTTAGAACACATATATGCATGATTGAATCACTATGAAATATTTTTAATAGCTTTAGAACATATACATGCTTGACTGAATCACTATGAATTTTTTTTGACATCCTTAGACACATATATGCATTATTAAATCACTATAAATTTTTTTTGACCGCCTTAGAACACATATATGCACAATTGAATTACTATGAATTTTTTTTAACAACCATAGAATACATATATGCTTGATTGAATCATTATGAATTTTAATGGACAACCTTAGAACACATATATGCAAGATTGAATCACTATGAAATATTTTTGACAGCCATAAAACTAATATATGCAAGATTAAATCATTATAATTTTTTTTTTATTGCCTTTGAACACATATATGTATGATTGAATTACTATGATTTTTTTTAACAACCACAGAATATATATATGCTTGATTGAATCATTATGATTTTTTTTTGACAGCCTTAAAACACATATATGCAAGATTGAATCACTATGAAATATTTTTGACAGCCATAGAACATATATATGCAACATTGAATCACTATAATTTTTTTTTGACAGCCATAAAACACATATATGCAAGATTAAATCACTATAATTTTTTTTGACTGCCTTTGAACACATATATGTATGATTGACTTACTATGATTTCTTTTTAACAACCACAGAATACATATATGCTTGATTGAATCATTATGAATTTTTTTTTACAGCCTTAAAACACATATATGCAAGATTGAATCACTATGAAATATTTTTGACAGCCATAGAACATATATATGCAACATTGAATCACTATAATTTTTTTTGACAGCCATAAAACACATATATGCAAGATTAAATCACTATAATTTTTTTTTGACTGCCTTTGAACACATATATGTATGATTGAATTACTATAATTTCTTTTTAACAACCACAGAATACATATATGCTTGATTGAATCATTATGAATTTTTTTGACATCCTTAAAACACATATATGAAAGATTGAATCACTATGAAATATTTTTGACATCCATAGAATATATATATGCAACATTGAATCACTATAAATTTTTTTTGACGGCCTTAGAACACATATATGCATGATTAAATCACTATAACTTTTTTTGACAACCTCAGAACACATATATGCAAGATTGAATCACTATGATTTTTTTTTGACAGCCTTAGAACACATATATGCATGATTGAATCACTATGATTTTTTTTTAAAACCGTTAGAATATATATATGCATGATTTAATCACTATGATTTTTTTTTGACAATGTTAGAACACATATATGCATGATTAGAATACATATTAAAACACAATGAAATTTTTTTGATGACCTTAGAACACACATATGCATGATTGAATGACTGTGATTTTTTTTTGACATTCTTAGAACACATATATGCATTATTGAATCACTATAATTTGTTTTTTACAGCATTAGAACACATATAATCATGATTGAATCAACAAAAATTTTTTTTGACAACCTTAAAACACATATATACAAGATAGAATCACGATGAAATTCTTTGGAGAGCCTTAGACAACATATATGCATGATTGAATCACTATGAATTTTTTTTGACAACCTTAGAATACATATATGCGTGATTGAATCACCATGGAATTTTTATGACAACATTAGAACACATATATTGATTATGGAATCACTATAATTTTTTTTGACAACCTTAGAAAACAAATATGCAAGATTGAATCACTATAAAATTTTTTAACAGCCTAAGAACACATATATCCAGGATTGAATCACTAAATTTTTTTTTGACAACCTTAGAACACATATATGCGTGATTGTATCAGTATGATTTTTTTTCACAGCATTAGAAAAAATATATGCATCATTAAATCATTATAATTTTTTTTTGAAAGCCTCAGAACACATATATCGAAGATTGTATCGCTGTAAAATCTTTTGTTTACCCTTATAACACACATATGCATATCATGATTGAGTCACTATGATTTTTTTATACAACCTTAGAACACATATATGCATGATTGAGTCACCATCAATTTTTTTTCACAACCTTAGAACACATATATGCATTATTGAATAACTATGAATTTTTTTTGACAGCCATAGAACACAAATATTCAATATTGAATCACTATAAATTTTTTTTGAGAGCCTTAGAATACATATATGCAAGATTGAATTTTTTTGACAGCCTTGAACCAATATATATATGAATGATTAAATCACTATGAATTTTTTTTGACAGCCTTAGAACACATATATGCAGGATTGAATCATAATGATTTTTTTTGACAGCCTTAGAACACATATATGCATGATTGAATCACTATGAATTTTTTTTGCGACCGTATAACACATATATGCATGATTGAATCACTACAAAAAATTTTTTAGACAACATTAGAACATATGTAAACACGATTGAATCACTTTGAATTTTTTTTGACAGCCTTAGAGCACATATATGCTTGATTGAATCACTATTAAATTTTTTTGACAGCCTTAGAACACATATATGCATGATTGAATCACTATGGATTTTTTTTTACAGCCTTAGAACACATATATGTAGGATTGAATCATTAGGAAATATTTTTGACAGCATTTGAACACATACATGCGTGATTGAATCAATACAAGATTTTTTTCATAGAATTACAACACATATATGCATGATTAAAGCGCTATAATTTTTTTTTGACAACCTTAGAACATATATATGCAGGATTGAATCACTATGAATTTTTTTTATAGGCTTAGAACACATATATGCGTGATTAATTCACTATGAATTTTTTTTGATAGGCTTAGAACACAAATATGCATGATTGATTCACAATAAAATATTTTTGACAGCCTCAGAACACATATATACATGATTGAATCTCAATAAATAAATTTAGACAGCATTAAAACACATATATGCATGATTGGAACACTATAAATTTTTTTTGACAAGCTTAGAACACATATATGCAAGATTGAATCACTATGAATATTTTTTTATAGCCTTAGAACACATATATGCATGATTGAATCACTATGAATTTTTTTGACAGCTTTAGAACACATATATGCATGATTTAATCACTATGAAATTTTTTTGACATCCTTTGAACACATATATGCAAAATTGAATCACTATGAATTTTTTTTGACAATGTTAGAACACATAAGCATGATTGAGTCACTATTAATTTTTTTTGACAGCCTTAAAATGTTGAGAAACTCTGTTTTGATGTCACATAATATGATACACTGTCGTATTTGATTTTATATGATATGATAATATGTCCTCTTGAAAAATGTTATATTATGACTGGATATGTTTTGCCATAAATGTAACGAGTATTTGATGCAAGGATATCTCACCCAAAAAGGATGGAGACTTCTTGTTCAAGTACAACTATGGTGCAATCATACTCCTTGAAGAAAAAGCTTGATGAGCCATGCATTCCTAAAGATCAACTGAAGAGATCAGCTACCTCAAGATGAAGTTTTTTTCTTCTTTAGAGTCATATGTAACAGAACCTTCAGGAACATGCATATTGCATATTACATACTCATTCATAAAAGCTATATCATAAAAGTATACGATAGTTTCAAAAAGCTCTTTTTTTGAAAACTAATAATTATACCTTCTTACAACCATTTATGAAAAAGGTATTTTGACATGATTTCAAAATGTAATAATTGTACGTTATATCAGATACAAGACAACTTGAAAAGTAATGTTTTTAAAAGTAGGAAAAAGACAAAACATGAAATCGGCTACACAAAGAAAAACAAATATAATATGTTTTGAAAAGACTCTAGTCACCTTCTTTAAAGAAATGATTTCAAAAATAGGAAAAAGACAAAACATGAAATCGACTACACAAATAAAATAAATATAATATGTTTTGAAAAGACTCTAGTTACCCTCTTTAAAGAAATGATTTCAAATATAGGAAAAAGACAAAAACATGAAATCGGCTACACAAAGAAACCAAATATAATATGTTTTGAAAAGACTTTAGTTACCTTTTTACAAACTCATAGAATGTCGCTTACTTAAAGTCATCATTCTCTTTGTATAGCATTAAATACCTTCTGTAAAGAATCCTTGTTAAATATCCTTCTCAAGAATGTCGACTTTCTTGTAGTCTTCATTCTCTCTGAAGACTTTGAAAAACACAACATAAAGAAAACACTTGACATGACTATGTACAAATAAATATCTCAAAGCACTCATTGTACTTACACTCATTTAAAGTAAAGAAGTACTTATGTACCTCAAATCATTAATTAGAATAAAGACAAAACTACAAATAGCCTACAATCCAACGCTCAATGTACTATTGTAAGAAATAGACTTTTTACATAAAATATGTATTACCTAAAATATTACAACGACTAGTGTACTCTACATTTTACTTTTATGGAAAGAAGACCTTCTCGAATTTCTCTAAAGATGTTTTTGAAATGACATAACATTTCACATCTCAAAAAGGCTACGATTTCAAAAAGTAACGACTACTTTTTTAAAGCTATATAAACACACTCAAATAAACTATTCAACATGGATTAGACATGTGAGCTTACAACGAGAAAAATTCCTATTCGATATTTGAAAAGAGCGCCTTGAAAAAGAAAGAGAAAAAGAAAAGAAAGAAAGAGAAAAAGTCAAGTATAGCTCTTTGACAAAGAGTATCCTCTGAGTGACAAACAGAACATTCTGAGAATCCTTCATTCGTGCATTCATATCATTCTGAAGGTTCTATAGGAAGTATTGTAACTCTGTTATTCACTGTTTTCCTTCTTTGTTGAAAGAAGTAGACCTCTGTGAAAGAGGGTGTTGCCCTTCTCTGTTGAGAGAAGAAGACCTCTGTGAAAGAGGGTGTTGTCCTTCTCTATTGAGAGAAGAAGACCTCTGTGGAAGAGGGTGTGCCCCTTCTCTGTTGAGAGAAGAAGACCTCTGAGGAAGAGGGTGTTGTACTATTTATCCGGTGACTCGGATGTTATAGTGGAAAGCTCAAGTGGTTTGCTTGGGGACTGGATGTAGTTCTGGGTTTTGACCGAACCAGTATAAATTTTGTGTTCTATGTGTTGTGCCTTATTGCCTGATTATTTTATTTTATCGATCTGTATCGTATTTCACTATTCACCCCCCCTCTAGTGGAATTTCATTTGGTATCAGAGCAGGTTTGCTGGTTTCGACATAACAAGTCTTCCAGCACAAATGGCATCTACTTCTTATGCTCGTGATAATGAAGGTCAACACGCATCTCATCCTCCTTTCTTCAACGGCTCCAACTATGGATACTGGAAGTGCAGAATGGCTATATTTTTCAAATCCATAGATTTTGCTGTATGGTAAATTGTTGAGCATCCATACACATCTCCATCCGCAGACTATAACTTATGGTCTGATGAAGAAAAGAAAATGGCAAACCTAAATGCAAAGGCTATGAATGCCTTATATTGTGCCATTGATCAGAACGAATTCAATAGAATATCTATATGTGAATCTGCATATGATATTTGGCATTCTTTAGAGGTTATTCATGAAGGAACCAACAAAGTGAAAGAAGCCAAAATCTAATCTCTTGTCAGAAAATATGAGTTGTTCAAAATGAACAAAGATGAACCCATCACAGAGATGTTTACCAGATTCACCAACATCACCAACGATCTGAAATCTCTGGGTGTAACATATTCCCAGACAGAAAAGGTGAAGAAAATATTGAGATCTCTCACAACTGATTGGGAGAAAAAGACTACAGCTATTGAAGAAGCTCAAGATTTATCTAAGCTTACTCTGGACGACTTAATAGGCAATCTTATGGCCTATGAAGTCCACATAAAAGAAAGAAGGGAAGAGGAACAACCGGTAAAGAAAACTCTAGCTTTCCCAGCTCTATCTGAGAATGAAGACTCAGATAAAGAATCCGAAATTGCGCTACTAACCAGAAAATTCCAGCGCTTCATAAGAAGGAACCGGCTTCCAAACAAGCACAAGGAAAGAAAAGATCCTAAGGAAGATCCCATGTGCTATCAGTGTAATAAGCCAGGTCACTTGAGGCGTGACTGTCCCCTTCTCAAAAGAAAGTCCAAGACCGAGGAACCAAAGAAGAGGTTCTTCAAGAAAAAGGCTCTGCATGCTCAATGGGATGACTCAGAACCATCCACCAGTGAACAGTCAAGTGATGATGAAGCCGAAACTGCAAACATGTGCTTCATGGCAAACGAAAGTTCTGTAAGTGAAATTTCTGATTTTTCCTTTGAAGAACTTCTAGATGCTTTTCAAGAACTATTTGAAGAATCTAGAAAATTAAGCTTAAAAAATAAACAGTTGAAATCTGAGAATCTAGAGCTCCTTTTGAAAAATGAAAAACTCAACAGTGAAAACTCTGAGTTGAAAAAGAAAAATTTTATGCTCACTTCTGAAATCTCTTCTACTAGCCCCAAAACTAAAAATCTGCAAGTAGAAATTTCAGAATTAAAAAGTAAAACTGAGAACCTCTTGAAAACGGTTTTCAAGTTTACTAAAGGAAAAGAGAACTTGGATAAACTCCTATCCTCTCAAAAAGTCTCTTTTTACAAGAATGATATTGGCTACTCTCATTTCAGCAAGCCTTCTTGTATGAATCAAAAGACCACTTTTGTGAAAAGTTCGTCTGAACCAAATAAGGAGTATTATAATTTTAATCTTTTTAACTGCTCTAAGGCTGTAGACAAACCCAAATCAAAATGGATATGGGTTCCAAAGTCTAACAAAAAAGGACCCGATTGGGTACCAAAAAAAGGATTTACTTAATGTTTTGCAGGCTCCAAAGAAGAAGAACAGATGGATACTAGATAGTGGATGTTCAAAGCACATGACAGGACATCCAGACCTTTTTGTTGTTCTTCATCATAAAGAAGGAGGAACCGTCACCTTTGGAGATAACAACAAAGGTTTGATAATTGGTATTGGCAATATTGGTAACATAGATAAACCTCTTATCAAAGACGTTCTCCTTGTTAAAGGCTTAAAACATAACCTGCTAAGTATCAGTCAAATGTGTGACACAGGTTATAATGTTAGCTTTAATCATGATACATGCCTCATAACAGACACCAACAAAAACATCATCTTAAAAGGTATAAGAAAGAATAATATATATGAACTATACCTAGAAAACATCACAGAACATTGCCTCATAGCCAATAATGACTCACAACATTTATGGCACATGAGAATGGGTCATGTCAACTCTAAGTACATGTATAAATTAGCTAAAGATAAGTTAGTACGTGGGTTACCCAAAATATCTTTTAAAAAGGATTATTTTTGTGATGCATGTCAATTAGGAAAACTGTCAAAATCATCTTTCAAATCAAAAAATATCATTTCAAGCAAAAGACCTTTAGAGCTTCTCCACCTGGATCTTTTTGGTCCTTCTAGAGTAGCTAGTCATAATCACAATAAATATGTTTTTGTTATTGTAGATGACTACTCAAGATTTACTTGGGTAATATTTTTGAAAAACAAAAGTGATATGTTTTGTCAATTTGAAATTTTACGTAAAAAATTACAAAATAAAAAATCTTGTTCTATTGTTAAAATCCGTAGTGATCATGGAGGAGAATTTGAAAATGAACTCTTTGTAAATTTTTGTAACTTGCATGGCATTTCTCATAACTTTGCCTTTCCTAGAGCTGCACCACAAAATGGTGTAGTAGAAAGAAAGAATAGAACCCTTCAGGAATCTGCTAGAACTATGCTCCAACACAATAATCTTGCTAAATCTTTTTGGGCAGAAGCTGTTAATACTGCATGCTACATAACAAATAGAGTTCTCATTAGACCCTTATTAAATAAAACTCCCTATGAACTATTCTATGACAGAACTCCAAGAATAGACTATTTCAAAGTCTTTGGTTGTAAATGCTTTATCCTAAACACAAAAGATAGCCTAGATAAATTTGATGCTAAATCTATTGAAGGCATATTTTTAGGATATTCAAGTCATAGTAAAGCATACAAAGTTTTCAATAAGTGTTCTAAGTCTATTGAAGAATCTATGCATGTTAGTTTTTGTGAATCTATTGATCAATCTGTTCATAAGCAAACTAACGATGATGATGTTGAAAGTACAGATTTATTTTTAGATAACACAGCTAAGTCTAATGAAGATGATCATCAAAGAACATTTGTCGATATCAAAGATCATCCTCAAAAGCAGATTTTGGGAGAACTGACAAAGGGGGTTCAGACTAGAGCTCAGCTAGAACGGATTGCAAATATGGCATTCATTTCTCAACTTGAACCAAAGAAGATTGATGAAGCCATCATCGATAAGTTCTGGATGCTAGCCATGACTGAAGAACTGAATCAATTCCAAAGGAATGAAGTTTGGGATCTTGTACCAAGACCAAAGGATCATCCAATCATTGGGACAAGATGGATCTTCAGAAACAAGCTAGATGAAACAGGTAATGTTATAAGAAACAAAGCAAGACTAGTAGCTCAAGGATACAACCAGGAGGAAGGTATTGATTTTGATGAAACATTTGCTCCTGTTGCTAGACTTGAATCTATTAGAATGTTTTTAGCATATGCAAGCTATATGGATTTCAAATTATATCAAATGGATGTTAAAAGTGCCTTTTTAAATGGTTTTATAAATGAAGAAGTTTATGTAAAACAACCTCCAGGATTTGAAAATGAACAATATCCAGATCATGTTTTCAAACTCAAACGTGCTTTATATGGATTAAAACAAGCACCTCGTGCTTGGTATGATAGACTTAAAACCTTTTTGTTAAAAACTGGTTTTTCTGTAGGCAAAGCAGACTCTACATTATTTGTAAAAATAGTGAATAATCATACCCTAATTGTTCAAATATATGTAGACGATATCATCTTTGGATCTACTAACAACACTCTTTGTGAAGAATTTTCTAAGTCCATGCAAAAAGAATTTGAAATGAGTATGGTGGGAGAACTCACCTACTTTCTTGGACTGCATATTAAGCAAACCAAGGATGGAGTTTTCATCAATCAATCTAAGTATGCTCGTAAACTTTTGAAGAGGTTCAACATGAACTCAACTGCTTCAAAATATACTCCTATGAGCACTACTACTGTTTTGGACAAAGATGAAGATGGTAAGTCTGTTGATACAAAGGTATACCGAGGTATGATAGGATCACTTCTCTATTTAACTGCTAGCCGTCCAGATATTATGTTCAGTGTTTGCTTGTGTGCTAGATTTCAGTCAAATCCAAAAGAATCACATCTTAAGGCTGTAAAAAGAATAATGAGATATTTAAAAGACACAGTTGATTTTGGATTATTCTATTCAAAATCCTCTACATTTGATTTAATCTCATACAGCGATGCTGACTTTGCTGGAAGTAAATCTGACAGAAAAAGCACAAGTGGAACATGTCATATGCTAGGGCACTCACTTGTATCATGGTTCAGTAAGAAACAAAACTGTGTATCCTTATCAACTACTGAAGCCGAATACATTGCTGCTAGCCTAGCCTGTACACAAGTTATCTGGATGAAACAAACCTTAAAAGATTTTAGTTTAAATTTTGAAAATACAACTATTTTCTGTGATAATACTAGTGCTATAAACTTATCTAAGAATCCTATTTTACACTCACGAACTAAGCACATTCAAATAAGACATCACTTCTTAAGAGAACAAGTCTTAAACAACATAATTAATCTCGAATTCATACCCACTAATCAACAATTAGCAGACATATTCACTAAACCATTGAAACATGAAGACTTTACACGAATTAGAAGAGAACTAGGAATATGCAAACTAAGTGACTTATAAATTAATCACACTTATTATAATACTTCTTATAAGTTTTGTTAAAATCTTATTTTAAAAGTTTTTTTCCTCTTATCAATTCTTGTTAGTCAAACTAGGTTTCCATATTCACGTATACTCTAAACTCTTATAAGACACATTCTTTATGTCTTTCAACTTGTCATCTTTCAAGTACACATCCATTATGACTCCTTGTCCTATCTCCTTTCACTCATATCCATAAGAACTAATTATATTAAAAGCTATCATGACATTGTTCACATCACTCATCTCATAACTCCTTTATTATTTTTGTCCTTTTGTGAAAACTTCTCTTACGATAAGTTAATTCACCTTCAACATGATAACATATTAGTTTATGAGAAATCTTGCTTTTTAATTTTTTAGTCAAAATCGAATGATTATTTTTTTGGCTCTTTTACCTTCTTCTAAAGATCTAGTTGCTATGTTCTCACGTAAATTTTTACTATATCATTTGATATATCATATATTACGTACACTCTATTATATCTCATGTAAATTTTTACTATATCATCTTTTATATCATAGCCTAAGAACAATCTATTATCATCTCTTCATGCTTTACATCTTTTACAAAAAGTATTGTAAAATTCTCTTTTCAAAAACTTGTACTCCACTCATTAGTACGTTTTGTATCACCTTTTTATCTCTCTCTCCCTCTACATTATACGAAGTTCCTTTTCATCCGTAACCATGACTCTCTCATATATTTTATATCTTTCTCCAATCGAGACTCATTAAAACCTTGTCCTTCATTTTTTTATTCTCATTAGTACCTTTAGTACTTTCTCTCTCTCATACGAATTGAGCCTCCATTCTTGTCAATCCGTGTTTTTGACTCCTTTACTAGTTTAAAACTTAACTTTATTCTCTAAAAACTATGAACTTCCTCCAATCGAGTTTCTTTAAAAATATGTTTATCAAATAAACATTAATTCATGTCAATCATAACTTTATGTCATCTCACATTTTTCTATGACTACTCTTACTCCTTCCACGCATATCCATAAAAATATTTCTTATATAAGCAATTATTACTCTTCACTCATGAATATCTTTTTGTCTCATCAAAGTGTGTCCTTCTCATATTTACGTATACTCATAAAAATTACAAATATGAAAACACATTAATCATGACACATTTTTTAAGTCATTCTTTTCTTTCAAAAATGTCATATCTTTCAAAGTACACATCACATGATCACCCTATGACCTATTTCCTTTCACGTATATCAAAATATACACTTCTTAAATAAGAAATTATTGCATTTCCTCATACTCTCATGTTTGTCTTATTCCAAAATCACTCTTCACGGATTTGGAATGCTTCCACATAAAGTAATAACTTGTAGAAAAAGTTGTTTGTTTTATTAGGCCATTATTTTCTTTCACTCTCTTCAATATGACACTCCATACTCAATTCATGACACTTTTCACTACTCGATAAACTCTCCCATAATATATTTGTTCCAAACCATGTCCTTCTTAACATACATACCAATATAATACACTATCTTCCACCATTGATTTGATTTGTCATTCACAAGCCCCTTAACTTACAACTCACGAATTTCCTTATTCAAACTACAATCCAAAAATCATTCACTTCCATTGTCATTCAATTCTTATCACAATTATTTTCTCTCTTCTATTTAATCGATTGGTTCATTCCTCACCAATACCACTCATATCCCACTATCTTCATACTTTCAAACTCGTTCCTCCTCTCTCAACTCTCTTTTGCAATGGCTTCCTCCTCAAACAAGGTAATCACTGCCGCCGATCTAAGGTATCCAAATCTATTTCACTTCTACAACTCCCTTTGTTCTCGACCAATTCATGAAGGAAAGTTGGTTCACTATGAAGACTTCATGTTATTTGACCTGGACAGCTCTCTCCCTAAACTCAAACACCTACTAGGATCTTCATCCCAAGCTGCCTACTATCGTGAACTCGTTCGACTATTCTACACCAATTTTTCCTCTGATCATGAACAAACTACCATCACCACCAAAGTACGCGGACGCCTGATGTTCTTCGATGCTTCCGACCTAGGTAGAATTCTAAACCTTCCTTCCACCGGCACAGACCTCAACAACATAGTACCACTCGAACGGTCGGTACTTCGAAAAATTCTTCTCTGCACCAACTGCTCACAACTTCCCTAGCACATGAGGAATCTCCAACCTCATGCTCAACTTCTTGCCCAGATTCTTCTCCACAATATCTATCCCAAGCCTCCACGCAAGGGATTAGTACCAAGAAAAATCTCTCTCCTTCTCTACGCAATTTTTTCTTCTACTCCGATAAACTGGTCCAACATTCTTTTCGACCTTTTTATTCGTTATCAAAAATTCCAGCCTCTTCTTTTCGGGTGTTTTATAACTCCCATTTTAAAATACTTCAGAGTACCCCTTCAAAACGAAGTTATCCTCCATCCCTCTCAGGTCCTCGATGCTACTTCCTTCAATCTCAGGTCCCTGCACCTTCCCGGCTCTGATGAAGAAGATCCAACATCCAACTTTGATTACTTCTCTGCACTGATGGATGTCCAGCGTTCTCAGAATCATATTCTTCGTTGTCAAGCCTCGTTGCAACAAACTCTATAGACCCTCCAGCCGGATCAAGTCAACCGAACACATCAACCTACTCCACCTTCGGAATAAATTTTTTTTTACTGTAATATTTATTTCTGGTCTGTAATAACTCTCTTACTCTGATCCCTTCCTTTTTGTCTATGACAAAGGGGGAGAAAACCTGTCATCATTATTGGAGAAATACTCTCTTTAAACATTTTTCAATATTTTATAATATTATTATTTCTATGCATAATGTCTTTTTGATAGGGGGAGCATATTTTGTCATCATCAAAAAGGGGGAGAATGTTGAGAAACTCTGTTTTGATGTCACATAATATGATACACTGTCGTATTTGATTTTATATGATATGATAATATGTCCTCTTGAAAAATGTTATATTATGACTGGATATGTTTTGCCATAAATGTAACGAGTATTTGATGCAAGGATATCTCACCCAAAAAGGATGGAGACTTCCTGTTCAAGTACAACTATGGTGCAATCATACTCCTTGAAGAAAAAGCTTGATGAGCCATGCATTCCTAAAGATCAACTGAAGAGATCGGCTACCTCAAGATGAAGTTTTTTTTTTCTTTAGAGTCATATGTAACAGAACCTTCAGGAACATGCATATTGCATATTACATACTCATTCATAAAAGCTATATCATAAAAGTATACGATAGTTTCAAAAAACTCCTTTTTTGAAAACTAATAATTGTACCTTCTTACAACCATTTATGAAAAAGGTATTTTGACATGATTTCAAAATGTAATAATTGTACCTTATATCATATACAAGACAACTTGAAAAGTAATGTTTTTAAAAGTAGGAAAAAGACAAAACATGAAATCGGCTACACAAAAAAAAACAAATATAATATGTTTTGAAAAGACTCTAGTCACCTTCTTTAAAGAAATGATTTCAAAAATAGGAAAAAGACAAAACATGAAATTGACTACACAAAGAAAATAAATATAATATGTTTTGAAAAGACTCTAGTTACCCTCTTTAAAGAAATGATTTCAAATATAGGAAAAAGACAAAAACATGAAATCGGCTACAAAAAGAAACCAAATATAATATGTTTTGAAAAGACTTTAGTTACCTTTTTACAAACTCATAGAATGTCGCTTAAAGTCATCATTCTCTTTGTATAGCATTAAATACCTTCTGTAAAGAATCCTTGTTAAATATCCTTCTCAAGAATGTCGACTTTCTTGTAGTCTTCATTCTCTCTGAAGACTTTGAAAAACACAACATAAAGAAAACACTTGACATGACTATGTACAAATAAATATCTCAAAGCACTCATTGTACTTACACTCATTTAAAGTAAAGAAGTACTTATGTACCTCAAATCATTAATTAGAATAAAGACAAAACTACAAATAGCCTACAATTCAACGTTCAATGTACTATTGTAAGAAATAGACTTTTTACATAAAATATGTATTACCTAAAATATTACAACGACTAGTGTACCCTACATTTTACTTTTATGGAAAGAAGACCTTCTCGAATTTCTCTAAAGATGTTTTTGAAATGACATAACATTTCACATCTCAAAAAGGCTACGATTTCAAAAGGTAACGACTACTTTTTTAAAGCTATATAAACACACTCAAATAAACTATTCAATATGGAATGGACATGTGAGCTTACAACGAGAAAAATTTCTATTCGATATTTGAAAAGGGAGCCTTGAAAAAGAAAGAGAAAAAGAAAAAAAAGAAAGAGAAAAAGTCAAGTATAGCTCTTTGACAAAGAGTATCCTCTGAGTGACAAACAGAACATTATGAGAATCCTTCATTCGTGCATTCATATCATTCTGAAGGTTCTATAGGAAGTATTGTAACTCTGTTATTCACTGTTTTCCTTCTTTGTTGAAAGAAGTAGACCTCTGTGAAAGCGGGTGTTGCCCTTCTCTGTTGAGAGAAGAAGACCTTTGTGAAAGAGGGTGTTGTCCTTCTCTGTTGAGAGAAGCAGACCTCTGTGGAAGAGGGTGTGCCCCTTCTCTGTTGAGAGAAGAAGACCTCTGAGGAAGAGGGTGTTGTACTATTTATCCGGTGACTCAGATGTTATAGTGGAAAGCTCAAGTGGTTTGCTTGGGGACTGGATGTAGGTCTGGGTTTTGACCGAACCAGTATAAATTTTGTGTTCTATGTGTTGTGCCTTATTGCCTGATTATTTTATTTTATCGATCTGTATCGTATTTCACTATTCACCCCCTCTAGTGGAATTTTATAAAACACATATATGCATAACTGAGTCACTATCAAATTTTTTTGACTGCCTTAGAACACATATAAGCTGATTGAATCACTATAATTTTTTTTTTTACAACTTTAGAAAAATATATGCAAGATTGAATAACTATAATTTTTTTTGACAGCCTTAGAACACATACATGCATGATTGAATCACTATGGATTTTTTTTGATATACTTAGATGACATATATGCATGATTTAATCACTTTGAATTGTTTTTGACATCCTTAGAACACATATATGCATGATTGAATCACTATAAGATTTTTTTGACTGCATTAGAACACATACATGTGTGATTGAATCACTATAATTTTTTTTTGACAACCTTAGAACACATATATGCAAAATAGAATGACAATGATTTTTTTTTGACAAACTTAGAACATATATATATGATTGACTTACTATAAAAAATTTTGGACAACCTTAGAACACATATATACATGATTGAATCACTATTTTTTTTTTATAACAATAAATCACATATATGCATGATTGAATCACTATGAAATTTTTTTAACAACCTTAGAAAACATATATGCATGATTGAATCACTATTTAATTTTTTTGACAGCCTTAGAACACAAATATAAGGGATTGAATTACTATGCATTTTTTTTTTACAACATTAGAATACATATATCATGATTGAATCACTATAATTTTTTTTAAAGTATTAGAACACGTATTTGCGTGATTGATTCACTATAAATTTTTTTTGATAACCCTTGAACATATATATGCAAGATTGAATCACTATGAATTTTGTTTGTTAGACTTTGAACACATAGTTGCATGATTGAATCACTATAAATTTTTTTTGCCAAGCTTAGAACACATATATGCAAGATTGAATCACTATCAAATTTTTTTGACAGCCTTAGAACACATATATGCATGATTGAATAACTATGAAATTTTTTTGACAGCCTTAGAACACATATATGCATGATTGAATCACTTTCCTATTTTTTTGACATCATTAGAACACATATATGCATGATTGAATCACTGTGAAGTTTTTTTGACATGGTTAGAACACATGTGTGCATTATTTAATCACTATGAATTTTTTTTGACAGACTTAGAACATATATATGCTTGATTGAATCACTATGGAAAATTTTTGACAACCTTAGAACAATATGTGCATGATTAAATCACAGTAATTTTTTTTTGAAAACCATAGAAAAAACATATGTATGATTGAATAAATTAAATTTTTTTTGACAACCATATAACACATATATGCATGATTAAACCACTATAAATTTTTTTTGACAGCCTTAGAACACATATATGCATGATTGAAACACTATGAAATTTTTTTGACAGCCTTAGAAGACATATATGCTTGATTGAATCACTATGGACATTTTTTGACAGCCTTAGAACACATATATGCATGATTGAATCACTATAAATTTTTTTGACAACATTAGAAAAAACATATGCATGATTGAAAAACTATAATTTTTTTTTGACAACCTTAGAACACATATATGCACGATTAAACCACAATTAATTTTCTTTGATAGCCTTAGAACACCTATATGCATGATTGAATCACTATGAATGTTTTTGAAGAACTGTAAAAAACATATATGCATGATTGAGTCAGTATAATTTTTTTTTGACAGCATTAAAAAAAATATATGCATGATTGAATAACGATAGTTATTTTTTGAAAACCTTAAAACACATAATTGCATGATTGAACCACTATGATTTTTTTTTGACAGCCTTAGAACACATATATGCATCATTGAATCACTATGAAATTTTTTGGACGACCTTAAAACATATATATGCTTGACTGAATCACTATGATTTATTTTTGACAACCTTAGAACACATATATGCATGATTGAGTCACTATGAAATTTTTTTGACTACATTAGAACACATATATGCATGATTGAATCACTATAATTTTTTTTGACAAACTTATAACACATATATGCAAGATTGAATCAGTATAATTTTTCTTGACAGACTTAGAACATATATATGCATGATTGAATCACTATGAAATTTTTTGCACAGGCTAAGAACACATATATGCAAGATTGAATCACTATGGAGTTTTTTTGACTCCCTTAGAACACATATTTGCATGATTGAATCACTAAGGATTTTTTTTTGACAATTATAGAACACATATATTCAAGATTGAATCACTTCAAATTTTTTTTGACAGACTTAGAACAAATATATGCATGCTTGAATCAGTATGAGATTTTTGACAACCTTAGAACACATATATCGCGATTGAAGCACTATAAATTTTTTTTTGACAGCCTTAGAACACTTATATGCATTATTGAATCACTTTGAAATTTTTTTGACTGTCTTAGATCACATAAATGCATGAATGAGTAAATATGATTTTTTTTGAGAACCTTAGAACACATGTATGCAAGATTGAATCACTATAAAAAAAATTTCACAGCCTTAGTACACATATATGCATGATTAAATCATAATGAAATTTTTTTGACAGCCTTAGTACATATATATGCAAGATTGAATCACTATGAATGTTTTTGAACAGCTTTAAAACATATATATGCATGATTGAATCACTATAAAAATTTTTTGACAGCATTAGAAAAAAAATATACATGATTGAATAACTATAAACTTTTTTTGACAACCTTAGAACACACATATGCATGATTGAACCACTATGAAATTTTTTTATAGCCTTAGAACACATATATGCATGATTGAATCATTATGAAAATTTTTGGTCAGGCTACAAACACATATATGCATGATTGAATCACTATGAAGTTTTTTTGACAACGTAAGAACACATATATGCATGATTAAATCACTATGAATTTTTTTTGACAGCCTTAGAACACTTATATACATGATTGAATCACTATGAATTTTTTTGACACCCTTAGAACACATATATGCATGATTGAATCACTATAGAATTTTTTTTGACAACTTTACAACACATAGATGCAAGATTGAATCACTATCATTTTTTTTTAACAGACTTAGAACACATATATGCATGATTGAATCACTGTGAAATTTTTTTGACAGGCTTAGAACACATACATGCTTGATTGAATCACTATGAAGTTTTTTTGACAACGTTTGAACAAATATGTGCATGATTAAATCACTATGAAATTTTTTTGACAGCCTTACAACACATATATGCTTGATTGAATCCCTAAGGAAATTTTTTGACAACCTTAGAACACATATATGCACGATTGAACCACTATAAATTTTTTTTGACAGCCTTAGAACACATATATACATGATTGAATTAATTTAAATTTTTTTGACTGCCTTTGAACACATATATGCATGATTGAGTTAGTATGAATTTTTTTTGAGAACCTTAGAACACATATATGCATGATTGAATCACAATGAAATTTTTTTGACAGCCTTAGAACACTTATATGCATGATTAAATCAAGATGAAACTTTCTTTTCGACCTTAAATCACATATATGCATGATTGAATCACTACAAGATTTTTTTGACAAAATTAGAACACATATATGCGTGATTGAATCACTATAAAATTGTTATGACAACCATAGAACACATATATGCAATATTGAATCAATATGAATTTTTTTTCACAGACTTAAAACACATATATGAATGATTGAATAACTATAAAATTTTTTAGACCACCTTAGAACATATTCATGCATGATTGAATCACTATAATTTTTTTTTGACAACCTTTGTTTAGATGTATGCATGATAGATTATTTTTGATAGCGTTAGAATACATATATGCATGATTGAATCTCTATAATTTTTTTTGCACAGACTAAGAACACATGTATGCATGATTGAATCACTGTGGAGGTTTTTTGACTTCGTTAGAACACATATATGCATGATTGAATCACTATAAAATTTTTTAAACAGCCTTAGAACACATACATGCATGATTGAATCACTATAAATTTTTTTTGACAACCTTGGTTCAGATGTATTCATGATAGAGTTACTTTGAAATGTTTTTGATAGCGTTAGAACACATATATGCTTGATTGAATCACTATGAAATTTTTTGCACAGGATAAGAACACATATATGCATGATTGAATCAATATGAAGGTTTTTTGACTCCCTTAGAACACATATAAGCATGATTGAATCACTATGGAATTTTTTTTGACAACCATAGAACACATATATTCAAGATTGAATCACTATGAATTTTTTTTGACAGATTTAGAACACATATATGCATGATTGAATAACTATGAAAATTTTTAAACAAGCTTATAACACATACATGCATGATTGAATCACTATAAAGTTTTTTCGACAATGTTTGAACACATATGTGCTAGATTAAATCACTTTGAATTTTTTTTGAGAGCCTTACAACACATATATGTTTGATTGAATCACTATGGAAATTTTTTGACAACCTTAGAACGCATATATCACGATGGAACGAGTATAAATTTTTTTGACAGCCTTAGAACACATATATGCATTATTGAATCACTTTGAAATTTTTATGACTGTCTTAGATCACATAATTGCATGAATGAGTCAATATGATTTTTTTTTGAGAACCTTAGAACACATATATGCATGATTGAATCACTATAAATTTTTTTTGACAGCCTTAGTACACATATAAGCATGATTAAATCACAATGAATTTTTTTTGACAGCCTTAGTACATATATATGCAAGATTGAATCACTATGATTTTTTTTGGAGAGCCTTAAAACATATATATGCATGATTGAATCACTATAAAAAATTTTGACAGCATTAGAAAAAAAATATACATGATTGAATAACTATAAACTTTTTTTGACAACCTTAGAACACATATATGTATGATTGAACCACTATGATTTTTTTTTATAGCCTTAGAACACATATATACTTGATTGAATCACTATGGATTTTTTTTTGACACCCTTAGAATACATATATGCATGATTGAATAACTATAGAATTTTTTTTGACAACCTTAGAACACATATATGCAAGATTGAATCACTATGATTTTTTTTAACAGTGTTATAACACACATATGCAAGATTAAATCACTATACAGTTTTTTTGACAGACTTAGAACACATACATGCATGATTGAATCACTATGAAGTTTTTTTGACAACGTTTGAACACATATGTGCATGATTAAATAACTATGAATTTTTTTTACAGCATTACAACACATATATGCTTGATTGATTCACTATGGAAATTTTTTGACAACCTTCGAACACATATATGCAATATTAAACTGCTAGAAATTTTTTTTGACAGCCTTAGATCACATTTATATAAGATTGAATTACTTTAAAAAAATTTTGACTGCCTTTGAACACATATATGCATGATTGAGTCAGTATGATTTTTTTTTAGAACCTTAGAACACATATATGCATGATTGAATCACTATGAAATTTTTTTTGACAGCCTTAGAACACTTATATGCATGATTAAATCACGATGAAACCTTTTTTACGACCTTAGATCACATATATGTATGATTGAATTACTACAAGAAATTTTTTTTGACAACATTAGAACACATATATGCGTGATTGAATCACTATAAAATTGTTATGACAACCATATAACACATATATGCAATATTGAATCACTGTGATTTTTTTTGACAGACTTAAAACATATATATGCATGATTGAATCACTATAAAATTTTTTAGACAGCCTTAGAACACATACATGCATGATTGAATCACTATAAATTTTTTTTGACAACCTTGGTTCAGATGTATGCATGATAGAGTTACTATGCAATGTTTTTGATAGCGTTAGAACACATATATGCATGATTGAATCACTATGAAAATTTTTCCACAGGCTAAGAACACATATATGCATGATTGAATCACTATGGAATTTTTTTGACTCCCTTAGAACACATATATGCATGATTGAATCACTATGGATTTTTTTTTTACAACCATTGAACACATATATTCAAGATTGAATCACTATGAATTTTTTTTGACAGACTTAGAACACATATATGCATGACTGAATCATTATGAAATTTTTTAAAGAGGCTTATAATACATACATGCATGATTGAATCACTATAATGTTTTTTTGACAACGTTTGAACACATATGTCCAAGATTAAAACACTATGATTTTTTTTGACAGGCTTAGAACACATACATGCATGATTGAATCACCATGAAGTTTTTTTGACAACGTTTGTACATATATGTGCATGATTAAATCACTATGAAATTTTTTTGACAGCCTTACAACACATATATGTTTGATTGAATCACTGTGGAAATTTTTTGACAAACTTAGAACACATATATCTTGATTGAACCACTATAAAAAAATTTTGACAGCCTTAGAACACATATATGCATTATCGAATCACTTTGAATTGTTTTTGACTGCCTTAGATGACATAAATGCATGAATGAGTCAATATGATTTTTTTTTGAGAACCTTAGAGCACATATATGCATGATTGAATCACAATAAATATTTTTTGACAGCCTTAGTACACTTATATGCATGACTAAATCATAATGAATTTTTTTTGACAACCTTAGAACATATATTTGCAAGATTGAATTACTATGAATTTTTTTGGACAGCCTTAAAACATATATTTGCGTGATTGAATCACTATAAAAGAATTCTGATAACATTAGAAAAAATATATACTTGATTGTATAACTATAAACTTTTTTTGACAACCTTAGAACACATATATGCATGATTGAACCACTATGAATTTTTTTTAATAGCCTTAGAATACATATATGCATGATTGAATTACTATGGATATTTTTGGATAGGCTAAGAACACATTTATGCATGATTGAATCACTATGAAGTTTTTTTGACAACGTAAGAACACATATATGCATGATTAAATCACTATGAATTTTTTTTTTGACAGCCTTAGAACACAAATATACATGATTGAATCACTATGGATTTTTTTTGACATCCTTAGAACACATATGCATGATTGAATCACTATAGATTTTTTTTTGACAACCTTAGAACACATATATGCAACATTGAATCACTATAAATTTTTTTTGACAGGCTTAGTACACATATATGTATGATTGAATCACTATGAATTTTTTTTGACAGCCTTAGAACACATATATGCATGATTGAAACACTATGAATTTTTTTTGACAGCCTTAGAAGACATATATGCTTGATTGAATCACTATGGAAATTTTTTGACAGCCTTAGAAACACATTTATGCATGATTGAATCACTATAAATTTTTTTGACAACATTAGAAAAAACATATGCATGATTGAAAAACTATAATTTTTTTTTGACAACCTTAGAACACATATATGCACGATTAAACCACAATTAATTTTCTTTGATAGCCTTAGAACACCTATATGCATGATTGAATCACTATGAATGTTTTTGAACAACCGTAAAAAACATATATGCATGATTGAGTCAGTATAATTTTTTTTTTACAGCATTAAAAAAAATATATGCATGATTGAATAACTATAGTTAGTTTTTGAAAACCTTAGAACACATAATTGCATGATTGAACCACTATGATTTTTTTTTTACAGCCTTTGAACACATATATGCATCATTGAATCACTATGAAATTTTTTGGACGACCTTAAAACATATATATGCTTGACTGAATCACTATGATTTATTTTTGACAACCTTAGAACACATATATGCATGATTGAGTCACTATGAAATTTTTTTGACTACATTAGAACACATATATGCATGATTTAATCACTATAATTTTTTTTGACAAACTTATAACACATATATGCAAGATTGAATCAGTATAATTTTTCTTGACAGACTTAGAACATATATATGCATGATTGAATCACTATGAAATTTTTTGCACAGGCTAAGAACACATATATGCAAGATTGAATCACTATGGAGTTTTTTTGACTCCCTTAGAACACATATTTGCATGATTGAATCACTAAGGATTTTTTTTTGACAATTATAGAACACATATATTCAAGATTGAATCACTTCAAATTTTTTTTGACAGACTTAGAACAAATATATGCATGCTTGAATCAGTATGAGATTTTTGACAACCTTAGAACACATATATCACGATTGAAGCACTATAAATTTCTTTTGACAGCCTTAGAACACTTATATGCATTATTGAATCACTTTGAAATTTTTTTGACTGTCTTAGATCACATAAATGCATGAATGAGTAAATATGATTTTTTTTTTAGAACCATAGAACTTATGTATGCAAGATTGAATCACTATAAAAAAATTTTCACAGCCTTAGTACCCATATATGCATGATTAAATCACAATGAATTTTTTTTTGACAGCCTTAGTACATATATATGCAAGATTGAATCACTATGAATGTTTTTGAACAGCCTTAAAACATATATATGCATGATTGAATCACTATAAAATTTTTTTGACAGCATTAGAAAAAAAATATACATGATTGAATAACTATAAACTTTTTTTTACAACCTTAGAACACACATATGCATGATTGAACCACTATGAAATTTTTTTATAGCCTTAGAACACATATATGCATGATTGAATCACTATGAAAATTTTTGGTCAGGCTAAAAACACATATATGCATGATTGAATCACTATGAAGTTTTTTTGACAACGTAAGAACACATATATGCATGATTAAATCACTATGAATTTTTTTTGACAGCCTTAGAACACTTATATACATGATTGAATCACTATGAATTTTTTTGACAACCTTAGAACACATATATGCATGATTGAATCACTATAGAATTTTTTTTGACAACTTTACAACACATAGATGCAAGATTGAATCACTATCAATTTTTTGTAACAGACTTAGAACACATATATGCATGATTGAATCACTGTGAAATTTTTTTGACAGGCTTAGAACACATACATGCTTGATTGAATCACTATGAAGTTTTTTTGACAACGTTTGAACACATATATGCATGATTAAATCACTATGAAATTTTTTTGACAGCCTTACAACACATATATGCTTGATTGAATCCCTAAGGAAGTTTTTTGACAACCTTAGAACACATATATGCACGATTGAACCACTATAAATTTTTTTTGACAGCCTTAGAACACATATATACATGATTGAATTAATTTAAATTTTTTTGACTGCCTTTGAACACATATATGAATGATTGAGTTAGTATGAATTTTTTTTGAGAACCTTAGAACACATATATGCATGATTGAATCACAATGAAATTTTTTTGACAGCCTTAGAACACTTATATACATGATTAAATCAAGATGAAACTTTCTTTTCGACCTTAAATCACATATATGCATGATTGAATCACTACAAGATTTTTTTGACAACATTAGAACACATATATGCGTGATTGAATCACTATAAAATTGTTATGACAACCATAGAACACATATATGCAATATTGAATCACTATGAATTTTTTTCACAGACTTAAAACACATATATGCATGATTGAATAACTATAAAAATTTTTAGACCACCTTAGAACACATATATGCATGATTGAATCACTATAATTTTCTTTTGACAACCTTTGTTTAGATGTATGCATGATAGATTTTTTTTGATAGCGTTAGAATACATATATGCATGATTGAATCTCTATAAATTTTTTTGCACAGACTAAGAACACATGTATGCATGATTGAATCACTGTGGAGGTTTTTTGACTTCGTTAGAACACATATATGCATGATTGAATCACTATAAAAATTTTTAAACAGCCTTAGAACACATACATGCATGATTGAATCACTATAAATTTTTTTTGACAACCTTGGCTCTGATGTATTCATGATAGAGTTACTATGAAATGTTTTTGATAGCGTTAGAACACATATATGCTTGATTGTGAAATTTTTTGCACAGGATAAGAACACATATATGCATGATTGAATCAATATGAAGGTTTTTTGACTCCCTTAGAACACATATAAGCATGATTGAATCACTATGGAATTTTTTTTGACAACCATAGAACACATATATTCAAGATTGAATCACTATGAATTTTTTTTGACAGATTTAGAACACATATATGCATGATTGAATAACTATGAAAATTTTTAAACAAGCTTATAACACATACATGCATGATTGAATCACTATAAAGTTTTTTCGATAACGTTTGAACACATATGTGCTAGATTAAATCACTTTGAATTTTTTTTGAGAGCCTTACAACACATATATGTTTGATTGAATCACTATGGAATTTTTTTGACAACCTTAGAACGCATATATCACGATGGAACGAGTATAAATTTTTTTGATAGCCTTAGAACACATATATGCATTATTGAATCACTTTGAAATTTTTATGACTGTCTTAGATCACATAAATGCATGAATGAGTCAATATGAATTTTTTTTGAGAACCTTAGAACAGATATATGCATGATTGAATCACTATAAATTTTTTTTGACAGCCTTAGTACACATATATGCATGATTAAATCACAATGAAATTTTTTTGACAGCCTTAATACATATATATGCAAGATTGAATCACTATGATTTTTTTTGGACAGCCTTAAAACATATATATGCATGATTGAATCACTATAAAAAATTTTGACAGCATTAGAAAAAAAATATACATGATTGAATAACTATAAACTTTTTTTGACAACCTTAGAACACATATATGTATGATTGAACCACTATGATTTTTTTTATAGCCTTAGAACACATATATACTTGATTGAATCACTATGGATTTTTTTTTTGACACCCTTAGAACACATATATGCATGATTGAATAACTATAGAATTTTTTTTCACAACCTTAGAACACATATATGCAAGATTGAATCACTATGATTTTTTTTAACAGTGTTATAACACACATATGCAAGATTAAATCACTATACAGTTTTTTTGACAGACTTAGAACACATACATGCATGATTGAATCACTATGAAGTTTTTTTGACAACGTTTGAACACATATGTGCATGATTAAATAACTATGAATTTTTTTTGACAGCATTACAACACATATATGCTTGATTGATTCACTATGGAAATTTTTTGACAACCTTCGAACACATATATGCAATATTAAACCACTAGAAAATTTTTTTGACAGCCTTAGATCACATTTATACAAGATTGAATTACTTTAAAAAATTTTTGACTGCCTTTGAACACATATATGCATGATTGAGTCAGTATGATTTTTTTTTAGAACCTTAGAACACATATATGCATGATTGAATCACTATGAAATTTTTTTGACAGCCTTAGAACACTTATATGCATGATTAAATCACGATGAAACCTTTTTTACGACCTTAGATCACATATATGTATGATTGAATTACTACAAGAAATTTTTTTTGACAACATTAGAACACATATATGCGCGATTGAATCACTATAAAATTGTTATGACAACCATAGAACACATATATGCAATATTGAATCACTGTGATTTTTTTTGACAGACTTAAAACATATATATGCATGATTGAATCACTATAAAATTTTTTAGACAGCCTTAGAACACATACATGCATGATTGAATCACTATAAATTTTTTTTGACAACCTTGGTTCAGATGTATGCATGATAGAGTTACTATGCAATGTTTTTGATAGCGTTAGAACACATATATGCATGATTGAATCACTATGAAAAATTTTCCACAGGCTAAGAACACATATATGCATGATTGAATCACTATGGAATTTTTTTGACTCCCTTAGAACACATATATGCATGATTGAATCACTATGGATTTTTTTTTTACAACCATTGAACACATATATTCAAGATTGAATCACTATGAATTTTTTTTGACAGACTTAGAACACATATATGCATGACTGAATCATTATGAATTTTTTTAAAGAGGCTTATAATACATACATGCATGATTGAATCACTATAATGTTTTTTTGACAACGTTTGAACACATATGTCCAAGATTAAATCACTATGATTTTTTTTGACAGGCTTAGAACACATACATGCATGATTGAATCACCATGAAGTTTTTTTGACAACGTTTGTACATGCATGATTGACAACAAGATTGAATTATTATGAATTTTTTTAAAAGACTTAGAACACATATATACATGATTGAATCAATATGATTTTTTTTCCATAGGCTTAGAACACGTATATGCTTTGATTGAATCACTATGAATTTTTTTTGACAACTTTAGACATATATGCATGATTGAATCACTATGAAATTTTTTTGACATCATTAGAACACATATTTGCATCATTGAATCACTATAATTTTTTATTGACAACCTTAGAACACATATATACATGATTAAATCACTATGAAATTTTTTTGACAGCCTTAGAATATATATATGCATGACTGAGTGAGCATGAATTTTTTTTGACCTCCTTAGAACACATATATGCATGATTGAGTCAGTATGAATTTTTTTGACAGCCTTGCAACACATATATGCATGATTGAATCACAACAATTTTTTTTTGACAACATTAGAACACATATATGCATGATTGAATCACTATAAATTTTTTTTGACAGCCTCAAAACACATATATATAGGATTAACAAGAATCACTGTGAAAGTTTTTGGACAGGCTTAGAACACATGTATAAACGGTTGAATCTCTATGAAGTTTTTTTGACAACATTAGAAAACTTATATGCATGATTAAATCACTATAAAAAATTTTTGACAGCCTTCGAACACATATATGCATGATTGAATCACTTTGGATTTTTTTTTTTGACAGCCTTAGAACACATGCATGCATGATAGAATCACAATGATTTTTTTTTGACAACCTTAGAACACATGTATGCAAGATTTAATCACTATGATTTTTTTTTTACAGACTTAGAACACATATATGCATGATTGACTCACTTTGAAATTTTTTGTACAGGCTAAGAACACACATATGCCTTATTGAATCACTATAAAAAATTTTTGAGGACTTTATAACCCAAATATGTAGGATTGAATCACTATGAATTTTTTTTGACAACCTTAGAACAAAATTATGCATGATTGAGTCATTGTGAAAGTTTTTTGACAGACAAAGAACACAAATATGCACGATTGAATCTCTATGATGTTTTTTTGACAACGGTAGAACTCATATATGCATGATTAAATCAATATGAATTTTTTTTGACAGCCTTAGAACACATATTTGCATGATTGAATCACTATGGATTTTTTTTGACAGCCTTCGAACACATATATAAATGATTGAATCACTATAAACTTTTTTTTTACAACCTTCGAACACATATATATTAGATTGAATCACTATGAATTTTTTTGAGGACTTAGAACACATATATCCGTGATTGAATCACAATGAATTTTTTAGGATAGACTAAGAACACATATATGCATGATTGAACCACTTTGAACTTTTTTTTACAATGTTAGAACACATATATGCGTGATTGAATCACTATACTTTTTTTTGACAACCTTAGAACACAAATATGCAAGATTGAATCACTATAAATTTTTTTTGACGGACTTAGAACACATATATGCCTAATTGAATCACTATGAAATTTTTTGGACAGGGTAAGAACTTGTATATGCATGATTGAATCACAATGAAGTTTTTTTGACAACGTTAGAACACATATGTGCATGGTTAAATCACTATAAATTTTTTTTGACAGCCTTAGAACACATATATACATTATTGAATCACTATGGTTTTTCTTTTACACCCTTAGAACACATATATGCAAGATTGACTCACAATGATTGTTTTTAACAGACTTAGAACATATATATGCATGATTGAAACACTATGGATTTTTTTCGATAGCCTTAGAACACATATATGCATGATTGAGAGACTATAAAATTTTTTGGGAGAATCATAGAACTCATATATGCAAGATTGAATCACTATGAATTTTTTTTGATAGACTTAGAACACATATACGCATGATTGAATCACAATGAAATTTTTTGGACAGGCTAAGAACACATACATGCATGTTTGAATCACTATGATTTTTTTTGACAATGTTAGAACACATATATGCATGATTAAATCACTATAAAATTTTTTGACAGCCTTAGAACACATATATCCATGATTGAATCTCTATGAAATTTTTTGGATAGGCTAAGAACACATATATGCATGATTGAATCACTATGACATTTTTTTTACAACGTTAGAACACATATATGCATGATTAAATCACATTGATTATTTTTTGACAGCCTTAGAAGACATATATGCAAGATTGAATCACTATAATTTTTTTTGATAGTCTTGGAATACATATATGCATGATTAAAACACTAATTTTTTTTTTCACAGCATTAGAACACATATATGGGTGATTGAATAACTATAATTTTTTTTTGACAACCTTAGAACAAATATATGCAAGATTGAAACACTATGAAATTTTTTTAACAGACTTATTACACAAATATGCATGATTGAATCACTATGAATTTTTTTCCATAAGCTTAGAACTCATATATGCATGATTGAATCACTATGATTTTTTTTGACAACCTTAGAACACATATATGCATAATTGAATCACTATGAAAATTTTTTGATAGCATTAGAAGGCATATTTGCAAGATTGAATCACTATAAATTTTTTTGGACAACCTTAGAACACATATATAAATGATTGAATCACTATGAAATTATTTTGATAGTCTTAGAACATATATATGCATGATTAAGTCAATATGAATTTTTTTTGACATCCTTAGAACACATATCTGCATGATTGAATCACAACAAATTTTTTGTGACAGCATTAGAACACATGTATGCATGATTGAATCACTATAAATTTTTTTTGAGGACCTTATAACACATATATACAAGATTGAATCACTATGAATTTTTTTTGACAACCTTAGAAAAAAAACATGCAGGATTGAATCTCTATGAATTTTTTTTGACAACATTAGAACACATATATGCATGATTAAATAACAATAAAATGTTTTTGACAGCCTTAGAACACATATATGCATGATTGAATCTCTATGGAATTTTTTTGATAGCCTTAGAACACATATATGCATGATTGAATCACTATAAATTTTTTTGACAACCTTAGAACACATATATGAAAGAATGAATCACTATGATTTTTTTTTTGACAATGTTTGAACACATATGTGCAAGATTAAATCACTATGAATTTTTTTTGACAGCCTTACAACAGATATATGATTGATTGAATCACTGTGGAAATTTTTTGACAACCTTAGAACACATATATGCACCATTAAACCACTATATTTTTTTTTGACAGCCTTAAAACAGAGGTATGCATGATTGAATTACGTGATTTTTTTTTTTACTGCCTTAGAACACATATATGCATGATTGAGTCAATATGAATTTTTTTTGAGAACCTTAGAACACATATATGCATGATTGAATCACTATGAAATTTTTTTGACAGCCTTAGAACACATATATGCATGTTTGAATCGCTATGGAATTTTTTTGACACCCTTAGAACACATATATGCATGATTGAATGACTATGAAGTTTTTTTGACAACGTTAGAAGACATATGTGCATGATTAAATCACTATAAAATTATTTTGACTGACTTAGAACATATATATACAAGATTTAATGACTATGGTTTTTTTGACACCCTTTGAACACATATATGCATGATTGAACCACTATCGATTTTTTTTGACAACCTTAGAACAAATATGTGCAAGATTGAATGACTATGATTGTTTATAACAAACTTAGAACTTATATATGCATGATTGAATCACTATGATTTTTTTTGGACAGGCTTACAAGAGATATTAATATGTATTATGTACGGATATTATTAATATTATTAGTGTTTATGTACCTCAAGTAGGTTTAGATGATTCCATTAAGCATCAATTTTGGGAAGATTTAGATGGAGTAGTACAAGAGACATCTTATGGAGAAAAGCTTTTCATCGGCGGTGACCTTAATGGACATGTAGGCATTAGTAGGGATGGATTTGAGAATATCCATGGAGGCTATGGTATAGGAGAAAGAAATGAAAGTGGAGAAAGGATTTTAGATTTTTGTTTGTCCTATGATATGATCTTAGCAAACACTTGGTTTAGGAAAAGGGAGTCTCACCTAGTAACATTTAAAAGTGGGGTTAATACGAGTCAGATAGATTTTTTCCTACTTAGAAAGAGAGATAGGGGTTGTTGCATCGATTGTAAGGTTATACCAGGAGAAAGTGTAGCTACACAACATAGAGTCTTAATTTTAGATCTTAGAATTAGACAATGCCGCAAAAGGGATAGACATATGATAGATCCTAGAATTAAGTGGTGGGCACTGAAAGGAGCTAAACAAGGAATGTTTGTAAAGCAGGTAGTTAAGGAAGTTGATTGGTGTCTCGAGGAGGATTCAGAATCAATGTGGAATAAGATAGCGGGTGGTATGAGAAAAGTAGCTAAGGAGGTATTGGGTGAGTCTAAAGGCGGTGCACCACTAGGTAAGGATACATCATGGTGGAACGAGGATGCCAAATTAGCTATTAAGGTTAAAAGAGAGTGTTATAGAAATCTAAGTAAGAGTCGTGATAATGAGAATTTAGAGAAGTATATGATAGCAAAGAAGGAAGCTAAAAAAAGTTGTTCGAAACGCGAGGGCTAAGGTATATAAGGAGGTTTATGATAAGTTGGATACCAAATAAGGCGAGAAGGATATTTATAGGCTTGCAAAGATGAGAGATAGGAAATCGAAGGATTTGGGTATGGTTAGATGTATCAAAGATGAAATGCAAAGGGTTTTAGTCAAAGATGAGGAGATTAAGGAGAGATGGAAAGATTATTTTGATAAGCTATTTAATGATAGTCATGCTCAAGATCTTGGAGACTTCTCCATTCCTTTTCATGAGATAAATCGTGACTTCATGCGCAAGATTCAAAAGAAAGAAATTGCAGAGGCTTTGAAGAAAATGAAATCAAGAAGGGCAGTTGGCCCAGATGGTATACCTATCGAGGCTTGGAAATGCTTGGGAGAGAAAGGTTTAGAATGGTTGACAAATCTTTTTAACTTGATTTGGCGAACAAATAAGATGCCTAATGAGTGGAGGAAGAGTACTTTGGTGCCTTTATATAAGAATAAGGGTGATATACAAGATTGCACAAACTATCGTGGTATAAAACTCATGAGTCATACTATGAAACTTTGGGAGAGGGTGATTGAGTCTAGGTTGAGGAAGGTTGTCATGATATCGGAGAATCAATTTGGTTTTATGCCTGGAAGATCAATTATGGAAGCTATACATCTTCTTAGACAACTTATTGAAAGATATAGAGAGAGGAACAAAGATTTGCATATGGTTTTTATTGATTTAGAGAAGGCATACGATAGAGTACCTAGGGACGTTCTTTGGTGGACAATGATGAAGAAAGGTGTTTCTCTCAAGTACATTAGTATAATTAAAGATATGTATGAAGGAGTAGTAACCAATGTCCGCACTTGTGGAGGGGTGACAACCAATTTTCCGATAACGGTTGGGTTACATCAAGGATCTGCTTTAAGCCCTTTCCTATTTGCGATAGTGATGGATGAGCTTACGAGATCAATTCAAGAAAATGTACCGTGGTGTATGTTGTTTGCTGATGATATTGTTTCGATTGATGAGTCTAGAGCTGGGGTTAATGCTAAGTTAGAATTATGGAGACAGACATTGGAAGCTAGAGGTTTTAAGTTGAGTAAGAGTAAGACTGAATATATGGAATGTCGGTTTAGTAAGCAACGAAGTAGTGATGGGAGTGTAGTGAAGCTTGGTGAGCAAGATATACCAGTGAATGATTATTTCAAATATTTGGGATCCATCATTCAAAAGTATGGAGAAATTGATGGAGATGTAAATCATAGGATAAAGGTTGGGTGGATGAAATGGAAAAGTGCTACTGGAGTGCTGTGCGATCGTAGAATGCCATTGCGGTTGAAGGGAAAGTTTTATAGGACGACTATTAGACCCGCTTTACTTTATGGTACGGAATGTTGGGCTGCCAAGAGACATCATATTCAAAAAATGAGTGTAGCTGAGATGCGGATGCTTAGATGGATGTGTGGAAATACAATAAAAGATAAGATTCGGAACGAAGAGATACGTAAGAAGGTAGGTGTTGCACCCATTGAAAATAAGATGCGAGAGAATCGTTTACGGTGGTTTGGACATATTCGGCGAAGGCCTAATGATGCTCCAGTTAGAAGGTTGGAGAAATGGGAAAATATATTAGTTAAAAGAGGTCGGGGTAGGCCTAGGAAGACTTGGATGGAGATGATAGGAAAGGATATGAATGCTTTGAACCTCACCGAGGACATGGCGTTGGATAGAAATGATTGGAGGAAAAGGATTCATGTGGAAGACCCAAAATGAATTTCTTTTTTGGTTCATATCGCTGACCCCAATTGTTTTGGGATGAAGGCGTAGTTGTTGTTGTTGTTGTTGTTGAGGCTTACAAGAGATAAATTCATGATTGAATCACTGTGGAATTTTTTTGATAGTTGTAGAACACATATATGCAAGATTGAATCACTATAATTTTTTTTTAACATCGTTAGAACTCATATATGCAAGATTGAATCACTATGAAATTTTTTTGATAGACTTAGAACACATATACACATGATTGAATCAGTATGAAATTTTTTGGACAGGCTAAGAACACATACATGCATGATTGAATCACTATGTTTATTTTTTGACAATGTTAGAACACATATACGCATGATTAAATCACTATAAATTTTTTTTGACAGCTTTAGAACACATATATCCATTATCAAATCTCTATGAATTTTTTTGGATAGGCTAAGAACACATATATGCATGATTGAATCACTATGAAGTTTTTTTGACAACGTTAGAACACTTATATGCATGATTAAATCACAATGAAATTTTTTTGACATCCTTAGAAGACATATATGCATGATTGAATCACTATAATTTTTTTTTAATAGTCATGGAACACATATATGCATGATTGAAACACTATAATTTTTTTTTGACAGCATTAGAACACATTCATGGATGATTGAATCCCTATAATTTTTTTTTGGCAACCTTAGAACAAATATATACAAGATTAAAACACTATGAAATTTTTTTAACAGACTTAGAACATAAATATGAATGATTGAATCACTATGAACTTTTTTTCCATAAGCTTATAACTCATATCTGCAAGATCGAATCACTATGATTTTTTTTTTACAACCTTAAAACACATATATGCATGATTGAATCACTATGAATTTTTTTTGACAGCATTAGACCACATATTTGCAAAATTGAATCACTATAATTTTTTTTGGGCAACCTTAGAACACATATATACAAGATTGAATCACTATGAAATTTTTTTAATAGCATTATAACACATATATGCATGATTGAATCACTATAAATTTTTTTTGACGATCTTATAACACATATATACAGGATTGAATCACTATGAAATTTTTTTGACAGCCTTAGAAAAAAACATGCATGATTGAATCACTGTGAAATTTTTTGGATAGGCTTAGAACACATATATGCATGATTGAATCTCTATGAAGTTTTTTTGACAACATTATAACACATATATGCATGGTTAAATCACTATGATTTTTTTTTTACAGCAATAGAACACATATATGCATGATTGAATCTCTATAGAATTTTTTTGACAGCCTTGGAACACATATATCCATGATTGAATCACTATAATTTTTTTTGACAACCTTAGAACACATATATGCAAGATTGAATCACTATGAATTTTTTTTTACAACATTTGAACACATATATGCTTGATTAAATCACTATGATTTTTTTTTGACAACCTTACAACACATATATGATTGATTGAATCACTATGGAAATTTTTTCACAACCTTAGAACACATATATGCATGATTGAACCACTATAAATTTTTTTTGATAGCCTTAGAACACATATATGCATGATTGAATTATGTCAAATTTTTTTTGACTGCCTTAGAGCATATATATGGATGATTGAGTCAATATGAATTTTTTTTGGGATCCTTAGAACACATATATGCATGATTGAATCACTATGAAATTTTTTTGACAAACTTAGAACACATATATGCATGATTGAATCGCTATGGATTTTTTTTGACACCCTTAGAACAGATATATGCAAGATTGAATCACTATAGAATTTTTTTTGACAACCTTACAACACATATATGCAACATTGAATCACTATAAATTTTTTTTGTCTGACTTAGAACACATATATGCATATTGAATCACTATGATTTTTTTTTGGCAGGCTTAGAACACATACATGCATGATTGAATCACTATGAAGTTTTTTTGACAATGTTTGAACACATATGTGCATGATTAAATCAGTATGAGATTTGTTTGACAACCTTACAACACTTATATGCTTGATTGAATCACTATGAAATTTTTTTGACAACCTTAGAACAGATATATGCATGATTGAACCACTATAAATTTTTTTTGACTGCCTTAGAACACATATATCCAAGATTAAATTGCTTTAAAATTTTTTTGACTGCCTTAGAACACATATATGCATGATTGGATTTTTTTTGACAAATTTAGAACATATATATTCGTGATTGAATCACTATAAATTTTTTTAGACAAATTTAGAACACATATATGCAAGATTGAATTACTATGAATTTTTTTTGGCAGGCTTAGAACACATACATGCATGATTGAATCACTATGAAGTTTATTTGACAATGTTTGAACACATATGTGCATGATTAAATCACTATGAATTTTGTTTGACAACCTTACAACACATATATGCTTGATTGAATAACTATGGAAATTTTTTGACAACCTTAGAACAAATATATGCACAATTGAACCACTATAAATTTTTTTTGACAGCCTTAGAACAAATATATGCAAGATTGAATTGCTTTAAATTTTTTTTGACTGCCTTAGAACACATATATGCATGATTGGAATTTTTTTGACAAATTTAGAACACATATATGCGTGATTGAATCACTATAAATTTTTTTAGACAACCTTAGAACACATATATGCAAGATTGAATCGCTATGAAACTTTTTTGACAACGTTTGAACACATATGTGCTTGATTAAATCACTATGATTTTTTTTGACAACCTTACAACACATATATGATTGATTGAATCACTATGGAAATTTTTTGACAACCTTAGAACACATATATACACGATTGAACCACTACAATTATTTTTTGATAGCCTTTTAACACATATATGCATGATTGAATTTTGTTAATTTTTTTTTTACTGCCTTAGAACACATATATGGATGATTGAGTCAATATGAATTTTTTTTGGGATCCTTAGAACACATATATGCATGATTGAATCACTATGAATTTTTTTTGACAGCCTTAGAACACATATATGCATGATTGAATCGCTATGGATTTTTTTTGACACCCTTAGAACGGATATATGCAAGATTGAATCACTATAGATTTTTTTTTGACAACCTTAGAACACATATATGCAAGATTGAATCACTATAAATTTTTTTTGACGGACTTAGAACACATATATGCATATTAAATCACTATGAATTTTTTTTGGCAGGCTTAGAACACATACATGCATGATTGAATCACTATGAAGTTTTTTTGACAATGTTTGAACACATATGTGCATGATTAAATCACTATGAATTTTGTTTGACAACCTTACAACACATATATGCTTGATTGAATCACTATGGAAATTTTTTGACAACCTTAGAAAAAATATATGCACGATTGAACCACTATAATTAATTTTTGACAGCCTTAGAACACATATATTCAAGATTGAATTGCTTTAAATTTTTTTTGACTGCCTTAGAACACATATATGCATGATTGAGTCAATATAAATTTTTTTTGAGAACCTTAGAACACATATATGCATGATTGACTAACTATGATTTTTTTTTGACAGCCATAGAACACATATATGCATGATTATGTCATGATGAAACTTTTTTTACAACCTTAGATCACATATCTGCATGATTGAATCACTACAAGATATTTTTTACAGGATTAGAACACATATATGCATGATTGAATCACCATAAAATTGTAATGACAACCATAGAACACATATATGCAATATTGAATCACTATGAATTTTTTTTGACAGACTTAAAACATATACATGGATGATTGAATCACTATAAAATTTTTTAGACAGCCTTAGAACACAAACATGCATGATTGAAACACTATAATTTTTTTTTGACAACCGATGTTCAGATGTACACATGATAGAGTTACTGTGCAATTTTTTTGACAGCCGTAGAACATATGTATGCATGATTGAATCACTATAAATTTTTTTGAGTGCCTTAGAACATATATATGCGTGATTAAATCACTATGAATATTTTTTTACAGTCGTAGAACACGTATATACATGATTGAATCACCATGAATTTTTTTTGCCATCCTTAGAACACATATATGCATGATTGAATCACTATAAATTTTTTTTGACAACCTCAGAACACATGCAGGATTGAATCACAATAATTTTTTTTTGACAGCATCAGAACACATATATGCGTGATTGAATCACTATACATTTTTTTTGACAACCTTCAAATAGATATATGCAAGATTGAATCATAATGATTTTTTTTTACAGACTTAGAACACATATATACATGATTGAATCCCTATGAATTTTTTTCCATAGGCTTAGAAAACATATATGCGTGATTGAATCACTATGATTTTTTTTTGACAACCTTGGAACACATATATGCATGATTGAATGAAAATGATTTTTTTTTGACAGCATCAGAACACATATTTGCATGATTGAATCACTATAAATTTTTTTGCACAACCTTAGAACACATATATACATGATTTGACCCCTATGAATTTTTTTTGATACCCATAGACCATATATATGCATGATTGAATCAGTATGAAATTTTTTGACAGCCTTACAACACATTGATGCATGATTGAATCACAACAAATTTTTTTTGATAGCATTAGAACACATATATGCATAATTGAATCAGTATAAATTTTTTTTGACGACCTTATAACACATATATACAGGATTAAATCACTATAATTTTTTTTTGTCAACCTTAGAACAAAAACCTGCATGATTGAATCACTGTTAAATTTTTTGGACAGGCTTACAACACATATATGCATTATTGAATCTCTATAAAGTTTTTTTTACAACATTAGAACACATATATGCATGATTCAATCACTATGAAAATAATTTGACAGTCGTAGATCACATATATGCATGAGTGAATCACTATGGATTTTTTTTTACAGCCTTAGAACACATGTATACATGATTGAATAACTATGATTTTTTTTTTACAACCTTAGAACACATATATGCAAGATTGAATCACTATGAAATTTAATTGACAGACTTAGAACACATATATGCATGATTGAATCACTATGATTTTTTTTGGACAGGCTAAGAACACATTTATGCATGATTGAATCACTATAAATTTTTTTTTACGACTTTGGAACATAAATATGCAAGATTGAATGACTATGAAAATTTTTTGATGGCCTTAGAACAAAAATGTGCATGATTGAATTACTGTGAATTTTTTTGGACAGACTAAGAGCACATATATGCACGATTGAATCACTATGAAGTTTTTTTGACAATGTTAGAACATATATATGCATGATTAAATCACTATGAAAGTTTTTTTGACAGCCTTAGAAGACATATATGCATGCATTAAATCACTATGGAACTTTTTTGGACAACCTTAGAACACATATATGCAAGATTGAATCACTATGGATTCTTTTTGACACCCGTAGAAGACATATATGCATGATTGAATCACTATGGAACTTTTTTTGACAACCTTAGAACACATATATGGAAGATTGAATCACTATAATTTTTTTTGAGAGATTGAAACACGTATATGCATGATTGAATCACTATGAAATTTATTAGAGAGACTTATAACACATACATGCATGATTGAATCACTATGAAGTTTTTTTTACAACGTTTGAACATAAATGTGCAAGATTAAATTACTATGATTTTTTTTGACAGCCTTACAACACATATATGCTTGATTGATTCACTATGGAAATTTTTTGACAACCTTAGAATACATATATGCACGACTGAACCACTATAATTTTTTTTTGACAGCCTTAGAACACATATATGCATGATTGAATTACTTTCAAATTTTTTTGACTGCCTTAGAACACATATATGCATGATTGAGTCAATATGATTTTTTTTTACAACCTTAGAACACATATATGCATGATTGAATCACTATGAAATTTTTATGACAACCTTAGAACACATATATGCACCATTAAATCACTATGATTTTTTTTTACAACCTTAGATCACATATATGCATGATTGAATCACCGCAAGATTTTTTTGACAGCATTAGAACACATATATGCGTGATTGAATCACTATAAAATTGTTATGACAACCCTAGAACACATATATGCAATATTGAATCACTATGAATTTTTTTTGAGAGCCTTAAAACACATATATGCATGATTGAATAACTATAAAATTTTTTAGACAGCCTAAGAACACATACATGCATGATTGAATTACTATGAATGTTTTTTGAGTGCCTTAGAACACATATATGCATGATTGAATCACTATGAAATTGTTTTGACAGCCGTATAACACATATATACATGATGGAGTCACTATGATTTTTTTTGACCGCTTTAGAACACATATGTGAGTGATTGAATCACTATGGATTTTTTTTTATAACCTTAGAACACATATGCATGATTGAATCACTACAAATTTTTTTAACATCGTCAGAACACTTATATGCATGATTGAATCAGTGTAAATATTTTTTGACAACCTTAAAACAGATATACGCAAGATTGAATCATTATGAAATTTTTTTAACAGGCTTAGAACACATATATACATGATTGAATCCCTATGAATTTTTTTTCATAGGCTTAGAACACATATATGCGTGATTGAATTACTATGAATTTTTTTTGACAACCTTCCAACACATATATGCATGATTGAATTACTATGAATTTTTTTTTACAGCATCAGAACACATGTTTAAATGATTGAATCACTATAAATTTTTTTAGACAACCTTAGAACACATATATACATGATTGAATCCCTATGAATTTTTTTTGATACTCTTAGAACATATATATGCATGATTGAGTCAATATGGACTTTTTCGACATCCTTAGAACACATATATGCATGATTGAATCACAACAAATTTTTTTGACAGCATTAGAACACATATATTTATGATTGAATCACTATAAAAAAAATTTTATGACCTTATAACACATATATACAAGATTGAATCACTATAAAATTTTTTTGACAGCCTTAGAACAAAAACATGCATGATGGAATCATTGTGAAATTTTTTAGACAAGGTTAGAACACATATATGCATTATTGAATCTCTATGAAGTTTTTTTAACAACATTAGAACAAATATAAGCATGATTAAATCATTATAAATTTTTTTTGACAGCCTTAGAACACATATATGCATGATTGAATCACTATAGATTTTTTTTGACAGCCTTACAATACATGTATGCATGATTGAATCACTATGAATTTTTTTTTTGACAACCTTAGAACACATATATGAAAGATTGAATCACCTTGAATTTTTTTTGACAAACTTAGAACACATATATGCTTGATTGAATCACTATGATTTTTTTTGGACAGGCTAAGAACACATATATGCATGATTGAATCACTATAAAATTTTTTTGATGACTTTAGAACATAAATATGCAGGATTGAATCACTATGGTTTTTTTTTTTATGGCCTTAGAACAAAAAAATGCATGATTGAATCACTGTGAATTTTTTTGGACAGGCTAAGAATACATATCTGCACCATTGAATCACGATGAAGTTTTTTTGACAACTTTAGAACACATATATACATGATTAAATTGCTATGAATTTTTTTTGATAGTCTTAGAACACATATACGCATGATTGAATCACTATGGATTTTTTTTGACACCCTTAGAAGACATATATGGATGATTGAATCAGTATGAAAGTTTTTTTGACAACCTTAGAACACATACATGCAAGATTGAATCACTATGATTTTTTTTGAGAGATTACAACACCAATATGCATGATTGAATCACTATGAAAATTTTTAGACTGGCTTATAACACATACATGCATGATTGAATCACTATTAAGTTTTTTTTACAATGTTTGTACACATTTGTGCATGATTAAATCACTGTGAATTTTTTTTGACAGCCTTACAACACATATATGCTTGATTGATACACTATGGAAATTGTTTGACAACCTTAGAACACATATATGTATGATTGAACCACTTAAATTTTTTTTGACAGCCTTAGAACACATATATGCTTGATTAAATAACTTTGAATTTTTTTTGACTGCCTTAGAACCGATATATGCATGATTGAGTCAATGTGAATTTTTTTTTAGAACCATAGAACACATATATCCATAATTGAATCACCGTGATTTTTTTTATTTACAACCTTAGAACACATATATGCAAGATTGAATCACCATGATTTTTTTTTGACAGACTTAGAACACATATATGCATGATTGAATCACTATGAATTTTTTTGGACAGGCTAAGAACACATATATGCTTGATTGAACTACTTTGAAGTTTTTTTGACAACATTAGAATACATATATGTATGATTAAATCACTATGAAATTTTTTTGGCAGCCTTAGTACACATATAAGCATTATTGAATCACTATGGATTTTTTTTGACAACCTTAGAACACATATATGCATGATTAAATCACTGTGGAATTTTTTTGACAACCTTAGATCACATATATGGTAGATTGAATCACTACAATTTTTTTTTGACAGAGTTAGAGCACATATATGCATGAATAAATCACTATGAAATTTTTTGGACATGCTTAGAACACATATATGCGTGATTGAATCACTATAAAAAAAATTTGACTGCATTAGAACACATATATGCATGATTGAATCACTATAAATTTTTTTTTGACAACCTTAGAACTCATATATGCAAGATTGAATCACTATGATTTTTTTTTTGCAGACTTAGAACACATATATGCTTGATTGAATCACTATGATTTTTTTTTACAGTGTTAGAACACATATATGCAGGATTATATCACTATAAATTTTTTTGACGGCCTTAGAACACGTATATACATGATTGAATTTCTATGGAATTTTTTTGACAGCCTTAGAACACATATATGCACGATTGAATCACTATGAATTTTTTTTTGAAAACCTTAGAACTCATATATGCAAGATTGAATAACTATGAAATTTTTTCCACAGGCTTAGAACACATATATGCATAAATGAAACACAACAATTTTTTTTTGACAACCTTATAACACATATATGCAGGATTGAATTACTATAAATTTTGTTTGACAACATTAGAACACATATTTTCATGATAGATTCACTATTATTTTTTTTGACAACCTTAGAACACATATATACATGATTGAATTTCTATGGAATTTTTTTGACAGCCTTAGAACACATATATGCACGATTGAATCACTATGAATTTTTTTTTGAAAACCTTAGAACTCATATATGCAAGATTGAATCACTATGAAATTTTTTCTACAGGCTTAGAACACATATATGCATAAATGAAACACAACAATTTTTTTTTAACAACCTTAGAACACATATATGCATGATTGAATCACTATAAATTTTGTTTGACAACATTAGAACACATATTTTCATGATAGATTCACTATTATTTTTTTTGACAACCTTAGAACACATATATACATGATTAAATCACAATGATTTTTTTTATAGCCTTAGAACACATATAAGCATAATTGAGTCACTATGAACTTTTTTTGACAGCCTTATAACACATATATGCATGATTGAATCACAACAAATTTTTTTGACACCATTAGAACACATATATGCGTGATTGAAATACTATAAATTTTTTTTGACAACCTTAGAACACATATATGCAAGATTGAATCACTATCAATTTTTTTTTACTGCCTTAGAACACATATATGCATGATTGAATCACTATGCAATTTTTTTGATAGCCTTAGAACACATATAAGCTTGATTGAATCACAACGCAATTTTTTTTTACAACCTTTGAACACATATATGCATGATTGAATCACTATGAATTTTTTTTGCCAACATTGAAACACATATATGCATGATTGAATTACTATGATTTTTTTTATAGCCTTAGAACACATATATGCACGATTGAATCACAATGAATTTTTTTTGCCAGCCATAAGATACATATATGAAAGATTAAATCACCATGATTTTTTTTTGACAACCTTAGAACACATATATGCAAGATTGAATCACCATGTAATTTTTTTGACGGACTTAGAACACATATATGCATGATAGAATCACTATGAAATTTTTAGGACATGCATACAACACATATATGCAACATTGAATCACTATGGAGTTTTTTTGACAACATTAGAACACATATGTGCATGATTAAATCACAATCAATTTTATTTGACAGCCTTAGAACACATATATGCTTGATTGAATCACTATGGAAATTTCTTGACAGCCTTAGAACATATATATGCACATTTGAATTCACTATAATTTTTTTTTGACAACATTAGAAAAAATATATGCATGATTGAATGACTATAGTTTTTTTTTGAAAACCTTAGAAAACAAATGTGCATGATTGAATCATTGAGAAAGTTTTTGGTCGACCTTAGAACAAATGTATGCATGATTGAATCACTATAAATTTTTTTGACAGCATGAAAAAAAACTTATGCATTATTGAATAACTATAATTTTTTTTACAATCGTAGAACACATATATGCATGATTAAACCACTATGAAATTTTTTGACAGCCTTAGAACACACATATTTATGATTGAATCACTGTGAATTTTTTTTGACTGCCTTAAGACACATATATGCTTGATTGAATAACTATGAATTTCTTTTGACATCCTTAGAACACATATATGCCTGATTGAATTAGTATGATTTTTTTTCACAGCATTAGAACACATATATGCATGATTGAATCACTATAATTTTTTTTGATGACCTTAGAACACATTGATGCAAGATTGAATCACTATGAATTTTTTTTGACAGACTTAGAACAAATATATGCATGATTGAATCTTTACGAATTTTTTAGGACAAACATAAAACACATATATCCAAGATTGAATCACTAGGAAGTTTTTTTGACAACGTTAGAACACATATGTGCATGATTAAATCACTATTAATTTTTTTTGACAGCCTTATAACATATATATGCTTGATTGAATCACTATGTAAATTTTTTGACAGCCTTAGAACACATATATGCATGATTTAATCACTATAATTTTTTTTTGACAACATTAGAAAAAACATATGCATGATTTAATGACTATAAATTTTTTTTGACAACCTTATAACACATATATGCATGATTGAAGCACTATGAAAATTTTTTGACAGCCTTTGAAAACATATATGCATGATTGAATCTCTATGAAATTTTTTGGACAGCCTTAGAACACATATATGCATAATTGAATCACTATAATTTTTTTCGACAACATTAAAAAAAATATATGCATGATTGAATAACTATAATATTTTTTTGACAATCGTAGAACACATATGCACGAATGAACAACTATGAGATTTTTTTGACAGCCTTAGAACATATATATGCATGATTGAATCACTGTAAACATTTTTTGATAGCCTTAGAACACACTTATGCATGATTGAATCTCCATGAAGTTTTTTTGACAATGTTAGAACACATTTATGCATGATTAAATCACTACAATTTTTTTTGACTGCATATGAACACATATATGCAAGATTGAATCACTGTGGAACTTTTTTGACAGGCTTAGAACACATATGTGCTTGATTGAATCACTTCAAATTTTTTTTGATAGCATTAGAACACATATACGCATGATTGAATCACTATGAAGTTTTTTTGACAGCCTTAGAACACATATATACCAGATTGAATCACTATAAATATTGTTTGATAACCTTAGGACACATATATGTAAGATTGAATGACTATGAATTTTTTTTGACAGACTTAGAACACATATATGCATGATTGAATCACTATGAAATTTTTTGGACAGGCTAAGAACACATATATGCATGATTGAATAACTATAAAGGTTTTTTGACAATGTTAGAACACATATCTGCATCATTAAATCACTATAAATTTTTTTTTGACAGCCTTGGAACACATATATGCAAGATGGAATCACTATGGAATTTTTTTGACACACTTAGAACACATATATGCATGATTGAATCCCTATGAACTTTTTTTTATACTCTTAGAAAATATATATGCATGATTGAGTCAGTATGGACTTTTTCGGCATCCTTAGAACACATATATGCATGATTGAATAACAACTTTTTTTTGACAGCATTAGAACACATATATTTATGATTGAATCACTATAAATTTTTTTTTATGACCTTATAACACATATATACAAGATTGAATCACTATAAATTTTTTTTGACAGCCTTAGAACAAAAACATGCATGATGGAATCATTGTGAAATTTTTTAGACAAGGTTAGAACACATATATGCATTATTGAATCTCTATGAAGTTTTTTTGACAACATTAGAACAAATATAAGCATGATTAAATCACTATGAAATTTTTTTGACAGCCTTAGAACACATATATGCATGATTGAATCACTATAGATTTTTTTTGACAGCCTTACAATACATGTATGCATGATTGAATCACTATGAATTTTTTTTTTGACAACCTTAGAACACATATATGAAAGATTGAATCACCTTGAATTTTTTTTTACAAACTTACAACACATATATGCTTGATTGAATCACTATGATTTTTTTTGGACAAGCTAAGAACACATATATGCATGATTGAATCACTATAAAATTTTTTTGATGACTTTAGAACATAAATATGCAGGATTGAATCACTATGGTTTTTTTTTATGGCCTTAGAACAAAAAAATGCATGATTGAATCACTGTGAATTTTTTTGGACAGGCTAAGAACACATATCTGCACCATTGAATCACGATGAAGTTTTTTTGACAACGTTAGAACACATATAAATATGATTAAATTGCTATGAATTTTTTTTGACAGTCTTAGAACACATATACGCATGATTGAATCACTATGGATTTTTTTTGACACCCTTAGAAGACATATATGGATGATTGAATCAATATGAAAGTTTTTTTGACAACCTTAGAACACATACATGCAAGATTGAATCACTATGATTTTTTTTGAGAGATTACAACACCAATATGCATGATTGAATCACTATGAAAATTTTTAGACTGGCTTATAACACATACATGCATGATTGAATCACTATTAAGTTTTTTTTACAATGTTTGTACACATTTGTGCATGATTAAATCACTGTGAGTTTTTTTTGACAGCCTTACAACACATATATGCTTGATTGATACACTATGGAAATTTTTTGACAACCTTAGAACACATATATGTATGATTGAACCACTATAATTTTTTTTTTACAGCCTTAGAACACATATATGCTTGATTAAATAACTTTGAATTTTTTTTGACTGCCTTAGAACCGATATATGCATGATTGAGTCAATGTGAATTTTTTTTTAGAACCATAAAACACATATATCCATAATTGAATCACCGTGATTTTTTTTATTTACAACCTTAGAACACATATATGCAAGATTGAATCACCATGATTTTTTTTTGACAGACTTAGAACACATATATGCATGATTGAATCACTATGATTTTTTTTGGACAGGCTAAGAACACATATATGCTTGATTGAACTACTTTGAAGTTTTTTTGACAACATTAGAATACATATATGCATGATTAAATCACTATGAAATTTTTTTGGCAGCCTTAGTACACATATAAGCATTATTGAATCACTATGGATTTTTTTTGACAACCTTAGAACACATATATGCATGATTAAATCACTGTGGAATTTTTTTGACAACCTTAGACCACATATATGGTAGATTGAATCACTACAATTTTTTTTTGACAGAGTTGGAGCACATATATGCATGAATAAATCACTATGAATATTTTTGGACATGCTTAGAACACATATATGCGTGATTGAATCACTATAAAAAAATTTTGACTGCGTTAGAACACATATATGCATGATTGAATCACTATAATTTTTTTTTTGACAACCTTAGAACTCATATATGCAAGATTGAATCACTATAATTTTTTTTTTGCAGACTAAGAACACATATATGCTTGATTGAATCACTATGATTTTTTTTTACAGTGTTAGAACACATATATGCAGGATTATATCACTATAAATTTTTTTGACGGCCTTAGAACACGTATATACATGATTGAATTTCTATGGAATTTTTTTGACAGCCTTAGAACACATATATGCACGATTGAATCACTATGAATTTTTTTTTGAAAACCTTAGAACTCATATATGCAAGATTGAATCACTATGAATTTTTTTCCACAGGCTTATAACACATATATGCATAAATGAAAAACAACAATTTTTTTTTAACAACCTTAGAACACATATATGCATGATTGAATCACTATAAATTTTGTTTGACAACATTAGAACACATAATTTCATGATAGATTCACTATTATTTTTTTTGGCAACCTTAGAACACATATATACATGATTGAATTTCTATGGAATTTTTTTGACAGCCTTAGAACACATATATGCACGATTGAATCACTATGAATTTTTTTTTGAAAACCTTAGAACTCATATATGCAAGATTGAATCACTATGAAAATTTTTCTACAGGCTTAGAACACATATATGCATAAATGAAACACAAGAAATTTTTTTTAACAACCTTAGAACACATATATGCATGATTGAATCACTATAAATTTTGTTTGACAACATTAGAACATATATTTTCATGATAGATTCACTATTATTTTTTTTGACAACCTTAGAACACATATATACATGATTAAATCACAATGATTTTTTTTTATAGCCTTAGAACACATATAAGCATGATTGAGTCACTATGAACTTTTTTTGACAGCCTTATAACACATATATGCATGATTGAATCACAACAAATTTTTTTGACACCATTAGAACACATATATGCGTGATTGAAATACTATAAATTTTTTTTGACAACCTTAGAACACATATATGCAAGATTGAATCACTATCAATTTTTTTTTACTGCCTTAGAACACATATATGCATGATTGAATCACTATGCAATTTTTTTGATAGCCTTAGAACACATATAAGCATGATTAAATCACAACGCAAATTTTTTTTACAACCTTTGAACACATATATGCATGATTGAATCACTGTGAATTTTTTTTGCCAACATTGAAACACATATATGCATGATTGAATTACTATGAATTTTTTTATAGCCTTAGAACACATATATGCACGATTGAATCACAATGAATTTTTTTTGCCAGCCATAAGATACATATATGAAAGATTGAATCGCCATGATTTTTTTTTGACAACCTTAGAACACTTATATGCAAGATTGAATCACTATGTAATTTTTTTGACGGACTTAGAACACATATATGCATGATAGAATCACTATGAAATTTTTAGGACATGCATACAACACATATATGCAACATTGAATCACTATGGAGTTTTTTTGACAACATTAGAACACATATGTGCATGATTAAATCACAATCAATTTTATTTGACAGCCTTAGAACACATATATGCTTGATTGATCGACTATGAAAATTTCTTGACAGCTTTAGAACATATATATGCACATTTGAATTCACTATAATTTTTTTTTGACAACATTAGAAAAAATATATGCATGATTGAATGACTATAGTTTTTTTTTTACAACCTTAGAACACATATATGCAAGATTGAATCACTATGTAATTTTTTTGACGGACTTAGAACACATATATGCATGATAGAATCACTATGAAATTTTTAGGACATGCATACAACACATATATGCAACATTGAATCACTATGGAGTTTTTTTTACAACATTAGAACACATATGTGCATGATTAAATCACAATCAATTTTATTTGACAGCCTTAGAACACATATATGCTTGATTGAATCACTATGGAAATTTCTTGACAGCCTTAGAACATATATATGCACATTTGAATTCACTATAATTTTTTTTTTACAACATTAGAAAAAATATATGCATGATTGAATGACTATAGTTTTTTTTTTAAAACCTTAGAAAACAAATGTGCATGATTGAATCATTGAGAAAGTTTTTGGTCGACCTTAGAACAAATGTATGCATGATTGAATCACTATAAATTTTTTTGACAACATGAAAAAAAACATATGCATTATTGAATAACTATAATTTTTTTTACAATCGTAGAACACATATATGCATGATTAAACCACTATGAAATTTTTTGACAGCCTTAGAACACATATATTTATGATTGAATCACTGTGAATTTTTTTTGACTGCCTTAAGACACATATATGCTTGATTGAATAACTATGAAATTTTTTTGACATCCTTAGAACATATATATGCCTGATTGAATTAGTATGATTTTTTTTTCACAGCATTAGAACACATATATGCATGATTGAATCACTATAATTTTTTTTGATGACCTTAGAACACATTGATGCAAGATTGAATCACTATGAATTTTTTTTGACAGACTTAGAACACATATATGCATGATTGAATCTTTACGAATTTTTTAGGACAAACATAAAACACATATATCCAAGATTGAATCACTAGAAAGTTTTTTTGACAACGTTAGAACACATATGTGCATGATTAAATCACTATTAATTTTTTTTGACAGCCTTATAACATATATATGCTTGATTGAATCACTATGTAAATTTTTTGACAGCCTTAGAACACATATATGCATGATTTAATCACTATAATTTTTTTTTGACAACATTAGAAAAAACATATGCATGATTTAATGACTATAAATTTTTTTTGACAACCTTATAACACATATATGCATGATTGAAGCACTATGAAAATTTTTTGACAGCCTTTGAAAACATATATGCATGATTGAATCTCTATGAAATTTTTTAGACAGCCTTAGAACACATATATGCATAATTGAATCACTAAAATTTTTTTCAACAACATTAAAAAAAATATATGCATGATTGAATAACTATAATATTTTTTTGACAATCGTAGAACACATATGCACGAATGAACAACTATGAGATTTTTTTGACAGCCTTAGAACATATATATGCATGATTGAATCACTGTAAAAAAATTTTGATAGCCTTAGAACACACATATGCATGATTGAATCTCCATGAAGTTTTTTTGACAATGTTAGAACACATTTATGCATGATTAAATCACTACAATTTTTTTTTGACTGCATATGAACACATATATGCAAGATTGAATCACTGTGGAATTTTTTTGACAGGCTTAGAACACATATGTGCTTGATTAAATCACTACAATTTTTTTTTGATAGCATTAGAACACATATACGCATGATTGAATCACTATGAAGTTTTTTTGACAGCCTTAGAACACATATATACCAGATTGAATCACTATAAATATTGTTTGATAACCTTAGGACACATATATGTAAGATTGAATGACTATGAATTTTTTTTGACAGACTTAGAGCACATATATGCATGATTGAATCACTATGAAATTTTTTGGACAGGCTAAGAACACATATATGCATGATTGAATAACTATAAAGGTTTTTTGACAATGTTAGAACACATATCTGCATCATTAAATCACTATAAATTTTTTTTTGACAGCCTTGGAACACATATATGCAAGATGGAATCACTATGCAATTTTTTTTTACAACCTTAGAACACATATATGCATGATGGAATCACTTTGAAATTTTTTTGATAGCCTTCGAACTCATATATTTTATTGAATCACTATAATTTTTTTTTTACAATATTAGAAAATATATATGTGTGATTGAATCACTAAATTTTATTTTATGACAACCTTGGATGAAATGTAATCATGATAGAGTCACTATACATTTTTTTTGACAGTTGTAGAACACATATATGCATGATTGAGTCACTATGAAATTTTTTTGATGGCCTTAAAACACATATATGCATGATTGAGTCACTATGATTTTTTTTTGACAACCTTAAAACACGTATATACAATATTGAATCACTATGATTTTTTTTTATCAAACTTAGAACTAATATATGCATGATTGAATCACTATAAAAAATTTTCCATAGGCTTAGAACACATATATGGATGATTGAATCACTATGAATTATTTTTTACAGCATTAGAAGACATATTTGCATGATTTAATCACTATAAAGTTTTTTGGACAAGCATAAAACACATATATACATGATTGAATCACTATGAAATTTTTTGGAAAGCCTTAGAACACATATATGCATGACTGAGTCACTATGAATTTTTTTTTACAGCATTGGAACACATATATGCATGATTAAATCACAATAATTTTTTTTTTACAGCATTAGGACACATATATGCTTGATAGAATCACTATAAATTTTTTTTGATGAACTTAGAACACATATATGCAGATTGAATCACTATGACATTTTTTTTATAGCTCCAGAACAAAAATATGCATGATTGAATTAGTGTGAATTTTTTTGGGTAGGTTTAGAACACATATGTGCATGATTTAATCTCCATGAAGTTTTTTTCACAATGTTAGAAAACATATATGCATTATTAAATCACTATGAAATTTTTTGGACAGCCTTAAAAGCCATATATGCACGATTGAATCACTATATTTTTTTTTTGATAGCCTTAGAACACATCTATGCTTGATTGAATCACTATGAGATTATTTTGACAGTCTTAAGATACATATGTGCATGATTGAATCAATATAAATTTTTTTTGACAACATTAGAACCCATTTGCAACATAGAATCACTATGATTTTTTTTTGACAAACTTAGAACACATATATGCATGATTGAATCTCTATGAAATTTTTTCCACAGGCTTAAAACACATATATGCATGATTGCATCACTACAATTTTTTTTTGACAACCTTAGAACACATATATGCATGATTGAATCACTATGATTTTTTTTTGGCAACGTTAAAACACGTATTTTGATGATTGAATCACTATGATTTGTTTTTGACAACCTTAGAACACATATATACATGATTAAATCACAATGCTTTTTTTTGACAAACTTAGAACACATATGTGCATGATTGAATCACTATGAATTTTTTTCCAGAGTCCTAGAACACATATATGCATGATTGAATCTCTACGAATGTTTTTTGATAACCTTAGAACACATATATGCATGATTACATCACTATAATTTTTTTTTACAGCATTAGAACAAATATTTGCATGATGGAATCACTATAATTTTTTTTTGACAACCTTAGAACACATATATACATGATTAACTCACAATCAATGTTTTTTTATAGTCTTAGAACACATGCAAGATTGAGCCACTATGAACTTTTTTTGACAACCTTCAAACACATATATGCATGATTGAATCACAACATTTTTTTTTGACAGCATTAGAACACATATATGCATGATTTAATCACTATGATTTTTTTTGACAGCCTTAAAACACATGTATCCATGATTGAATCACTATGCAATTTTTTTTGCCAGCCTTAGAACACATATAAGCATGATTGAATCACTACAGAAAGTTTTTTGACAACCTTTGAACACACATATGCATGATTGAATCACTATAAAATCTTTATGACAACATTGGAACACATATATGCAAGATTGAATTACTACGATTTTTTTTTTTATAGCCATAGAAAACATATATGCATGATTAAATCACTATGATTTTTTTTTTACAGCCTTAAGATACATATATGCAAGATTGAATCACTATAATTTTTTTTGACAACCTTAGAACACATTGATGCAAGATTGAATCACTATGAATTTTTTTTGACAGACTTAGAAAACATATATGCATGATTGAATCATTATGAATTTTTTAGGACAAGCTTAGAACACATATATGCAAGATTGAATCACTATGAAGTTTTTTTGACAATGTTAGAACAGCATGATTAAATCACTATTAATTTTTTTTGACAACCTTAGAACACATATATGCTTGATTGAATCACTATGTTAATTTTTTGACAGCCTTAGAAAACATATATGCACGATTGAATCACTATAATTTTTTTTGTACAACATTAGAAAAAACATATGCATGAGTGAATAACTATAAATTTTTTTTGACAACCTTACAACACATATATGCACAATGGAATCACTATGAAAAGTTTTTGACAGCCTTAGAAAACATTTAGGCTTGATTGAATAACTATGAAATTTTTTGGACAAACTTAGAACACATATATGCTTTATTGAATCTCAATAATTTTTTTTGACAGTATTAAAAAAAATATATGCATGATTGAATAACTATAATTTTTTTTTGACAACCGTAGAACGCATATATGGATGATTGAACCACTATGATTTTTTTTTTACAGCCTTAGAACACATATATGCATGATTGAATCACTGTGAAATTTGTTCGACAGCCTTAGAACACATATATGCATGATTGAATCACTATAATTTTTTTTTGACATCCTTAGAACACATATATGCATGATTGAATTAGTATGATTTTTTTTTACAGCATTAGAACACATATATGCCTGACTGAATCACTATAATTTTTTTTTATGTCCTTAGAACACATATATGCAGGATTGAATCACTATGAATTTTTTTTGACAGCCCAAGAACAAAAATATGCTTTATTGAATCACTGTGAACTTTTTTGGACAGACTTAGAACACATATATGCATGATTAAATCACTAAGATTTTTTTTTACAGCATTAGAACACATATATGCTAGATTGAATCACTATAGAACTTTTTTGACAGCCATAGAACACTTTTTTGATAGCCTTAGAACACATATATGTTTGATTGATTCACTACAAAATTTTTTTGATAGCATTAGAACACATATATGCATTATTGAATCACTATGAAGTTTCTTTGACAACGTTAGAACATATATCTGGATGGTTAAATCACTATGAATTTTTTTTGACAGCCTTAGAACACATATATGCAAGATTGAATGACTATCGAATTTTTTTTACACCCTTAGAACACATATATGCATGATCGAATCACTATGGATTTTTTTTTTACAACGTTAGAACACTTATATGCATGATTAAATCACTATGAATTTTTTTTATAGCCTTCAAACACATATATATGATTGAATCACGACAAATTTGTTTTGACAGCATTAGAACATATATATGCGTGATTGAATCACTATAAATTTTTTTTGACAACCTTAGAACAGATATATGCAAGATTGAATCACAATGATTTTTTTTTATAGCCTTAGAACACATATAAGCATAATTGAGTCACTATGAACTTTTTTTGACAGCCTTATAACACATATATGCATGATTGAATCACAACAAATTTTTTTGACACCATTAGAACACATATATGCGTGATTGAAATACTATAAATTTTTTTTGACAACCTTAGAACACATATATGCAAGATTGAATCACTATCAATTTTTTTTTACTGCCTTAGAACACATATATGCATGATTGAATCACTATGCAATTTTTTTGATAGCCTTAGAACACATATAAGCATGATTGAATCACAACGCAATTTTTTTTTACAACCTTTGAACACATATATGCATGATTGAATCACTGTGAATTTTTTTTGCCAACATTGAAACACATATATGCATGATTGAATTACTATGATTTTTTTTATACCCTTAGAACACATATATGCACGATTGAATCACAATGAATTTTTTTTGCTAGCCATAAGATACATATATGAAAGATTGAATCACCATGATTTTTTTTTGACAACCTTAGAACACATATATGCAAGATTGAATCACTATGTAATTTTTTTGACGGACTTAGAACACATATATGCATGATAGAATCACTATGAAATTTTTAGGACATGCATACAACACATATATGCAACATTGAATCACTATGGAGTTTTTTTGACAACATTAGAACACATATGTGCATGATTAAATCACAATCAATTTTATTTGACAGCCTTAGAACACATATATGCTTGATTGAATCACTATGGAAATTTCTTGACAGCCTTAGAACATATATATGCACATTTGAATTCACTATAATTTTTTTTTTACAACATTAGAAAAAATATATGCATGATTGAATGACTATAGTTTTTTTTTGAAAACCTTAGAAAACAAATGTGCATGATTGAATCATTGAGAAAGTTTTTGGTCGACCTTAGAACAAATGTATGCATGATTGAATCACTATAAATTTTTTTGACAGCATGAAAAAAAACATATGCATTATTGAATAACTATAATTTTTTTTACAATCGTAGAACACATATATGCATGATTAAACCACTATGAAATTTTTTGACAGCCTTAGAACACATATATTTATGATTGAATCACTGTGAATTTTTTTTGACTGCCTTAAGACACATATATGCTTGATTGAATAACTATGAAATTTTTTTGACATCCTTAGAACATATATATGCCTGATTGAATTAGTATGATTTTTTTTTACAGCATTAGAACACATATATGCATGATTGAATCACTATAATTTTTTTTGATGACCTTAGAACACATTGATGCAAGATTGAATCACTATGAATTTTTTTTGACAGACTTAGAACACATATATGCATGATTGAATCTTTACGAATTTTTTAGGACAAACATAAAACACATATATCCAAGATTGAATCACTAGAAAGTTTTTTTGACAACGTTAGAACACATATGTGCATGATTAAATCACTATTAATTTTTTTTGACAGCCTTATAACATATATATGCTTGATTGAATCACTATGTAAATTTTTTGACAGCCTTAGAACACATATATGCATGATTTAATCACTATAATTTTTTTTTGACAACATTAGAAAAAACATATGCATGATTTAATGACTATAAATTTTTTTTGACAACCTTATAACACATATATGCATGATTGAAGCACTATGAACATTTTTTGACAGCCTTTGAAAACATATATGCATGATTGAATCTCTATGAAATTTTTTAGACAGCCTTAGAACACATATATGCATAATTGAATCACTAAAATTTTTTTCAACAACATTAAAAAAAATATATGCATGATTGAATAACTATAATATTTTTTTGACAATCGTAGAACACATATGCACGAATGAACAACTATGAGATTTTTTTGACAGCCTTAGAACATATATATGCATGATTGAATCACTGTAAAAAAATTTTGATAGCCTTAGAACACACATATGCATGATTGAATCTCCATGAAGTTTTTTTGACAATGTTAGAACACATTTATGCATGATTAAATCACTACAATTTTTTTTTGACTGCATATGAACACATATATGCAAGATTGAATCACTGTGGAATTTTTTTGACAGGCTTAGAACACATATGTGCTTGATTAAATCACTACAATTTTTTTTTGATAGCATTAGAACACATATACGCATGATTGAATCACTATGAAGTTTTTTTGACAGCCTTAGAACACATATATACCAGATTGAATCACTATAAATATTGTTTGATAACCTTAGGACACATATATGTAAGATTGAATGACTATGAATTTTTTTTGACAGACTTAGAGCACATATATGCATGATTGAATCACTATGAAATTTTTTGGACAGGCTAAGAACACATATATGCATGATTGAATAACTATAAAGGTTTTTTGACAATGTTAGAACACATATCTGCATCATTAAATCACTATAAATTTTTTTTTGACAGCCTTGGAACACATATATGCAAGATGGAATCACTATGCAATTTTTTTTTACAACCTTAGAACACATATATGCATGATGGAATCACTTTGAAATTTTTTTGATAGCCTTCGAACTCATATATTTTATTGAATCACTACAATTTTTTTTTTACAATATTAGAAAATATATATGTGTGATTGAATCACTAAATTTTATTTTATGACAACCTTGGATGAAATGTAATCATGATAGAGTCACTATACATTTTTTTTGACAGTTGTAGAACACATATATGCATGATTGAGTCACTATGAAATTTTTTTGATGGCCTTAAAACACACATATATGCATGATTGAGTCACTATGATTTTTTTTTGACAACCTTAAAACACATATATACAATATTGAATCACTATGATTTTTTTTTATCAAACTTAGAACTAATATATGCATGATTGAATCACTATAAAAATTTTTCCATAGGCTTAGAACACATATATGGATGATTGAATCACTATGAATTATTTTTTACAGCATTAGAAGACATATTTGCATGATTTAATCACTATAAAGTTTTTTGGACAAGCATAGAACACATATATACATGATTGAATCACTATGAAATTTTTTGGAAAGCCTTAGAACACATATATGCATGACTGAGTCACTATGAATTTTTTTTTACAGCATTGGAACACATATATGCATGATTAAATCACAATAATTTTCTTTTTTACAGCATTAGGACACATATATGCTTGATAGAATCACTATAAATTTTTTTTGATGAACTTAGAACACATATATGCAGATTGAATCACTATGACAATTTTTTTATAGCTCCAGAACAAAAATATGCATGATTGAATTAGTGTGAATTTTTTTGGATAGGTTTAGAACACATATGTGCATGATTTAATCTCCATGAAGTTTTTTTTACAATGTTAGAAAACATATATGCATTATTAAATCACTATGAAATTTTTTGGACAGCCTTAAAACACATATATGCACGATTGAATCACTATAATTTTTTTTTGATAGCCTTAGAACACATCTATGCTTGATTGAATCACTATGAGATTATTTTGACAGTCTTAAGATACATATGTGCATGATTGAATCAATATAAATTTTTTTTGACAACATTAGAACCCATTTGCAACATAGAATCACTATGATTTTTTTTTGACAAACTTAGAACACATATATGCATGATTGAATCTCTATGAAATTTTTTCCATAGGCTTAAAACACATATATGCATGATTGCATCACTACAAATTTTTTTTGACAACCTTAGAACACATATATGCATGATTGAATCACTATGATTTTTTTTTGGCAACGTTAAAACACGTATTTTGATGATTGAATCACTATGATTTGTTTTTGACAACCTTAGAACACATATATACATGATTAAATCACAATGCTTTTTTTTGACAAACTTAGAACACATATGTGCATGATTGAATCACTATGAATTTTTTTCCAGAGTCCTAGAACACATATATGCATGATTGAATCTCTACGAATGTTTTTTGATAACCTTAGAACACATATATGCATGATTACATCACTATAATTTTTTTTTACAGCATTAGAACAAATATTTGCATGATGGAATCACTATTTTTTTTTTTGACAACCTTAGAACACATATATACATGATTAAGTCACAATCAATGTTTTTTTATAGTCTTAGAACACATGCAAGATTGAGCCACTATGAACTTTTTTTGACAACCTTCAAACACATATATGCATGATTGAATCACAACATTTTTTTTTTACAGCATTAGAACACATATATGCATGATTTAATCACTATGATTTTTTTTGACAGCCTTAAAACACATGTATCCATGATTGAATCACTATGCAATTTTTTTTGCCAGCCTTAGAACACATATAAGCATGATTGAATCACTACAGAATGTTTTTTGACAACCTTTGAATACATATATGCATGATTGAATCACTATAAAATCTTTATGACAACATTGGAACACATATATGCAAGATTGAATTACTACGAAATTTTTTTTATAGCCATAGAAAACATATATGCATGATTAAATCACTATGATTTTTTTTTTACAGCCTTAAGATACATATATGCAAGATTGAATCACTATAATTTTTTTTGACAACCTTAGAACACATTGATGCAAGATTGAATCACTATGAATTTTTTTTGACAGACTTAGAAAACATATATGCATGATTGAATCATTATGAATTTTTTAGGACAAGCTTAGAACACATATATGCAAGATTGAATCACTATGAAGTTTTTTTGACAATGTTAGAACAACATGATTAAATCACTATTAATTTTTTTTGACAACCTTAGAACACATATATGCTTGATTGAATCACTATGTTAATTTTTTGACAGCCTTAGAAAACATATATGCACGATTGAATCACTATAATTTTTTTTGTACAACATTAGAAAAAACATATGCATGAGTGAATAACTATAATTTTTTTTTGACAACCTTACAACACATATATGCACAATGGAATCACTATGAAAAGTTTTTGACAGCCTTAGAAAACATTTAGGCTTGATTGAATAACTATGAAATTTTTTGGACAAACTTAGAACACATATATGCTTTATTGAATCTCAATAATTTTTTTTTACAGTATTAAAAAAAATATATGCATGATTGAATAACTATAATTTTTTTTTGACAACCGTAGAACGCATATATGGATGATTGAACCACTATGATTTTTTTTTTACAGCCTTAGAACACATATATGCATGATTGAATCACTGTGAAATTTGTTCGACAGCCTTAGAACACATATATGCATGATTGAATCACTATAATTTTTTTTTGACATCCTTAGAACACATATATGCATGATTGAATTAGTATGATTTTTTTTTACAGCATTAGAACACATATATGCCTGACTGAATCACTATAATTTTTTTTATGTCCTTAGAACACATATATGCAGGATTGAATCACTATGAATTTTTTTTTACAGCCCAAGAACAAAAATATGCTTGATTGAATCACTGTGAACTTTTTTGGACAGACTTAGAACACATATATGCATGATTAAATCACTAAGAATTTTTTTTTACAGCATTAGAACACATATATGCTAGATTGAATAACTATAGAACTTTTTTGACAGCCATAGAACACTTTTTTGATAACCTTAGAACACATATGTTTGATTGATTCACTACAATTTTTTTTTGATAGCATTAGAACACATATATGCATTATTGAATCACTATGAAGTTTCTTTGACAACGTTAGAACATATATCTAGATGGTTAAATCACTATGAATTTTTTTTGACAGCCTTAGAACACATATATGCAAGATTGAATGACTATCGAATTTTTTTTACACCCTTAGAACACATATATGCATGATCGAATCACTATGGATTTTTTTTTTACAACGTTAGAACACTTATATGCATGATTAAATCACTATGAATTTTTTTTATAGCCTTCAAACACATATATATGATTGAATCACGACAAATTTGTTTTGACAGCATTAGAACATATATATGCGTGATTGAATCACTATAAATTTTTTTTGACAACCTTAGAACAGATATATGCAAGATTGAATCACTATGAAATTTTTTTAACAGACTTAAAACACATATATGCATCATTGAATCTCTATGAATTTTTTTCCATAGCCTTACAACACATGTATGCATGATTGATTCACAATGAATTTTTTTTGACAACCTTAGAACATATATATGCACGATTGAATCACTATGAAATTTTTTTTACAGCATTAGAACACATATTTGCATGATTGAATCACTTTAAATTTTTTTGACAAGATTATGACACATATATACATGATTGAATCACTATGAAATGTTTTTGATAAACTTAGAACACATATATGCATGATTGAGTCAATATAAAAATTTTTTGACAGCCTTAGAACACGTATATATATGATTGAATCACAACAATTTTTTTTGACAGCATTAGAAAGGATATACGCATGATTGAATCACTATAAAAAAAATTTGGTGACTTTAGAGCACATATATTCAGGATTGAATCACTATGAAATTTTTTTGACAGCCTTAGAACAAAAATATTTTTGATGGAATCACTGTAAATTTTTTTGGATAGGCTTAGAACACATATACGCAAGATTTAATCTCTATGATGTTTTTTTGACAACGTTAGAACACATATATTGTAATACCCAAAATTTTTAATTTATAAATTCTGAAGATAATTCATGACTTAATTCAAATTCATTTTAGATACGAATTATAGTATTAAAACATTGAATTTTTTTGGTTAGTATTATTCAAATTGAAGATTTGGATCTTTATTTAAAATCCTAACAAAATTTTGTAGAGGCTTGTTCAAAAACTGGAATTCAGGGACATTTTTATCATTAATCAAATCATTAAGGGTAGCTTAGTAATTTGCCAATCTAGTGGCATTTTTTGGTAAAATACCCAACTATATAAGGTCAAAACAATTATTTTTCTATTAGGGACGATTTCAGGGAATTAATAAAAATGTCAGGGATAAAAACAATAATTTACCATTTTTACTGGCAGGCTATGTAATTTATTGAACTGCAGAAGGACAATTTAGTAATTCTAAATCCCCTTATGGCAATCCTGAAAGATGGGATTAAGCCAAAGTTAATTTAGGTATAAAAAAGTAGTAAATTGAATAAAAAATATTATTTTATATTATTTTAATCTAAGAGCCTTGGTTTTCAAAAACCACTAGCCTAACACCATGGACAGACCACGGTTTTCCAAAACCATGGGAAGACAAGTGTCACTCCTCAATGAGGAGGTGACACTTACCCTCTCTCTCTCTTTGACACTTGTCAGAAAAATGACAAGTGTCATTTATAAAATAAATATTTTATTCTTTGGGTGACAAATGTCACCCAAAGTGGGTCCTACAGGGGGGGCGACACCCCCTCTCTCTCCTATAAATACCCCCACCCCTCTCTCTCTACCCAAGTCCTGAGGTCCCCTCTCTCTAAGCTCTCTCTCTCTCTCTCATACTTTCTCTCTCTACCTTTGAATTTCTCTCTCTAGATTTTAGTTCAAAAACTTCATCTAATCTCAGATTTTTTCTGAGAAACCTCTTCTAGCTCTTTCCCTCTTTCCTTAAGCGAATTCTGTTCTTCTACAAGAAGCTCCGTCGGATCAGAAACAGTCTCGGAAGCGCTAATCACTGAAGGCTACTAAATTTAGCAGAAAAGTTAATTTTGGATAGTGGAAACGCTGCTAGAATCAACTAAGCAAGGTTAGTGTTCAGAAACCATCTTATGAATTCAAATCCTCATTCTAAACCCCAATTCTACTTCTTGTGGATTTAAATTTTGGCAATTTTGCCAAAATTTAATCCAACCCAGCCTCTACGTAGGGGAAACTCTGTTCAATTTTTTCTAAAACATTTTTAAATCATCAAAACTACTATAGCAGTAATTCTGGCAAAAATTTTCTAAAAGATTTTGAAAAATAGAGTTTTTATAACAAAAGTTCTGGCAAAATTATTTTAAATGATTTCTGAAAAGTAAAAATTAGTATAGCAGTAATTCTGACCAATTTTTCTAAATAATTTCTGAAAATTTTAATTATTTTAAATCAAAATTATGACAAATTTTTTTCAGATATTTCAGAAATCTCAAGTTTATTTAATAGGATATATATCAAAATTTTTACAACTATTTCAGAAAAATTTGATTTGTATAAAGAAAATTCTATCAAAATTTTCAAAAATCCTTTTTAATATTTGATTCAAATTTTTGAAAAAACCTTTATAAAAATATTTGTGACGCAAAGTCATGTTCAAATTTTTACAACTCGAATTCAAGTTCAAACCCTTCTTCGAACATTTGAGTTATTACAGAGGAAACTCTGTAAAAAATTTTATAAAAGTTTTATATTCAATTATAAATAACTTTTTTAGATTTTTAATAATCCTCTTAAAGAGATATTTCTTTAAATTTGTAGGGCAAATACTGCTTGAAATTTGATATAAAAATATTAACTAATATAATGAATTTTATCATATTAAATCAAAGCATGAGCGCTTTATCCTATTCCCCTTAGTCCTATAAAAAATCAAGGTAAGTTATTCTATCAAACTCTTATAATTTTTGTATTAAACATATTTTTGATGCATGCATGATTATTTAAATTTGATTCATGAACAAATGCATATTTCAATATCTGAATAGATTAAATACATGTATTGAATGACAAACTTTCAATTCTTATGATTTTAAATCAAATACTATGGTTAAGACATTGATGATTTTGATCTTTATGGAAAAAAGAATTTCGTATAACATGTTGATTGTTGAAAGATTTTATTGTTGCATGAGTTATGTCTACACAAACTTAATTCTCGCCTTCATAGGCGAATGCTCATTTTATAGAGCAAAATTCTGGATGGGCTGGGTACATATGACCCGTGTATATTTGAAAAAAATGATTTGGCTATTGAAGGTAGTTTTGAAAGTATTAAAAGTCCTATAAAAGAATCCTTTATGCTCATCTAGGTTTAGCCTACACTGGAAGAGGTAGTGGTACAACCAGGAGTGACATTGTGAAGATGATGATTTTTGGGAGCAATAGATTCCCTGAGCCTCTTGTCACTCAGGTTGAGGAGTCCAAGACCAACAAGTCTCAAGGCTGTCGCATGCCAATGGATGCATCCAACTCTCCTTGTTTGCTCGCCATTGCCGAGAATCTTCTTGGTTGTTGACCGCTCGCTTGGGAGCCCGTTTCACTCAGGTATCTGGATAACCCACAATAGAATAATACACCCCTGGAATACTTAGTTTGAGATCGAAGTGCCCTCCACCGTACCAGGAGGACTTTAATATCGAAACAATGACACTTTCTTTCATAAAATATTGATATGAAAATATGCCTTGTTGATATAACACATAATCATGTTTTAAATTGTTTTTAATTACCATGTTTTTTAATTGCATAATTATTCTTAAATGTATGCATTTTGAATTGTAAATTTTTTGAAATCATGCTTAATATTTGAATTATATGATTTTGATTAACAGCTTACCTGGCTTCACAGGTCTGACCCCATTTTATGGGGATTTCAGGTTCAGATATGGAATAGGCAATATTACAGTGGATGTTGGACAAGTGTGAAATCGAAGAATTCAGATTCCCAAGATCCTGAGATCAATTTAGGATTTATTTTAAATTGAATCCTAAATGTTTTAATCTTTGAACCTTGTAAAAAGACTATGTATGTAACCTTGATATAAATTATTGTTGCTCTTGTTGTGAATTGTGAAATGTGACATGCCCGAGGTTTAAAAACCGGAAGACAAAAACCATTTCCGTTGTTTAAAAAAAATTTATTATGCATTTTCAAAGGTTTTAAAACCCTGGGGTGTTACAGTTGATATCAGAGCGGATTTTGGAAAATCTGGATCGAGATCCACCTTGTCCATACATTGCACTGTAAGTATTTTGTTTAGATTTTTATTTTATTACTATTGTTAAATCATTGTTTTCCTTATAGATGACTCCTCAAGATTTGGTCAATATCATTGAAGAACTTGTCAAGGATGTTCAAAAGCTAGAAGAATCGTATACAATACAAAAAAGGGTTATGGATAATTTAGAAAATCAAGTTCAAAGTCTCACAAAAGAAAAAGAAAAATTAAAAAAATGTCATAGGTGTTTACAGACCCATTTATCACAACCTTGCCCGCTCGAGTTGGAAGAATGTTTATTTTGTGGAGAAGGTGGGCATATAGAAAGAGAATGCCAGGTGAAGATAGGTTGTATTAAGAGACAACGAGCTGGTGAGAACTTGCCAGGTCAGCAGTCTCGTGTGGTTATTCTTGCTCCTCCTCTTCCAATGGAACCTAATATCATTTCATCTGACTCACCCATAATACCTGCTCCTGCACCCACCTTAACTCCCTTGGACTTTGTATTTTCAGTCCAACCCCTTGAACCTATATATACCCCAAGGAAACCTACAGACGACCTTAGCTTATATTTAAGAAATCCAGATAATCAAGTTTATGCTGTAGATCCAAACGTTGTAGGGCCTTCTCATCCACCAGGGCGGATTAAGAACAAGAGGAATTATATGGGTAAATTCCTTAAGCTTGCATAGGATATCTTTTGTTAACTTTTTGTTAATTTGTGAATTCTTGTAAATATGGGTTTTGTTGTACATATATGTTCATATGAATAAATGTTCTTTTCATCCTAATTTGAGTTTAATTATTATTTAATTTTGAATCAAAGGATGCCTAGACAAGCACAGAAAAAGAAATCAAAAGAGATGAATGACCAACAAGAATTTATTATGGAAACATTAAATAATTTAGCAGCTACTATAAGAGATCAAAATCATAGTAGGCAAGACTCAGCTACATCTTCAAAAGCCTGTCAAAGTCATAATGAAGTCTCTTATGAGAAGTTTATCAAATTAGATCCACCTACATTCTCAAGAAGGACAGATCCAAAAGCTGCAGAGGTTTGGATCTGAGAAATAGAAAAGATTTTTCGTGTTCTGACAGTATCTGAAGATCGTAAAGTAAATTATGCAGCATACAGATTAAAGGAAGATGCAGAAAGGTGGTGAGCATCTACCTTAGAAATTAAATTTAGCAATGGATATGTTACTTGGGAACAATTTATTAAAGTTTTCTATGCTGCATATTTTCCCAAGCATGAAAGAAGTTGCAAGTTGAGGGAATTCCTTGAATTACAACAAGGAGGACTCTCTTTATCTGAATATATTACTAAATTCAGAAATTTAGAGAAGTATTGCCCAAATGTCTATAATACGGAAGACGAGAGGGCAATGAAATTTACTAGAGGATTGAAGCCAGTTCTACGAACCAAAATTCTCACTAGTAGGCCAGAAACTTTAGACAAGGCGGTGGAAATAGCTACATTGCTATAAGAAGATTGAGAAGAAATACAAAAGAATCAATCTGGAAGAATGGTTTCTCAACTCAGAGGTCAAAGGAGTTGGCCTAAAAGGAATTTTGAAGGAAGAAGGTTCATCCCTCCACTAAAGAGGCCACGACAATAGTTTCAAGCCAAGCAACCACAACTACCAGCTAGATCGTGTCCGAGTTGCTATCGATTCCATCCAGGACAACCCTGCCCTAAACGACTGGTGGTTGTTTATATTGTTGTAAGTCAGACCATTTTATTAAATACTGCTATAAAAAGGAAATGGATGAACATGCCCGAGGCCTTATTAGACCTCGCCTTCAACAACAACCCCAGTATCCGTACCAACAACAACAATAACAGCAGCAGCAACAACAACAACAACAACAACAACAACAACAACAACAACAACAACAACCACAGAATAAAAGGGTACGAGGTCGCATTTATGCCACCAATGTTGATCAACTATCTAAGGGTGACCTCATTCAAGGTACTTTATCCATAGCTGGACATGCTGCTTTTACTCTATTTGATTGCGGTTCAACTCATTCTTTTATTTCCAAGAAGTTTACTACTTTACTTAATATGCCTATCAAGTCATTGAACTGTGCTCTGGAAGTGGTCAACTCAGTAGGATGTAAATCTTTTTGTGAGTTATACCTACCAAATTTAGAAGTATATATTGAAGGACAAAATTTACCTACCAACCCAATTCTTTTAGATATATGAGATTTTGATATCATACTGGGTATGGATTGGCTTCATCAACATCATGCAAGAATATTTTGTGAAGAAGGAAAAGTTACTTTTTCTCAACCGGGTATTCCTAAGGTGGAATTTAGATTATCTAATTCTACTCCTAAAAATTGAGTTATTTCTTCTTTAAAGGCTCAGAGATATTTGAGAAATGGGTGTACAACCTTTTTAGTAAGCATTACTATTGTCAAGCCAACAGAAATTTCCCTTGAAAGTCTAGATGTTGTTCGCGAATTTTCAGACATTTTTCCTGATGAATTACCAGGACCTCCTCCACATAGAGATGTAGAATTTGGTATTAAGTTAATACCAGGAACTACACCAATCTCTAAAGCCCCTTATAGGATGGCTCCAACAGAACTCATAGAATTGAAAAAGCAATTGTTAAAATTAATGGAGCTGGGATTTATTAGACCAAGTATGTCTCCTTGGGGAGCGTCTGTTTTATTTGTAAAGAAGAAAGATGGGTTATTAAGATTATGTATAGATTACGGACTTCTTAATCAAGTTACCATAAAGAATAAATATCCATTGTCAAAGATTGAAGATTTATTTGATCAATTACAGAAGGCTAAGGTATTCTCAAAGATTGATCTTAGGTCTGGATATCATCAGCTTAGAATCAAGGAAGAAGACATTTCTAAGACAACTTTCCGGACAAGGTATGGACACTATGAATTTATTGTCATGCCTTTTGGACTCACAAATGCACCAACAACCTTTATGGATCTTATGAACCGCGTGTTCAGGCCATTTGTAGATACATTTGTGATTATTTTTATTGATGATATTCTAATTTATTTTGAAAATAAGGAACAACACCAAGAACATTTAAGGATTATTCTGGATACTTTAAGGAAGAATCAGTTATATGCCAAATTTTCTAAGTGTGAATTTTCGCTAGAAAAAGTTATGTTTTTGGGTCATGTGATTTCAAAAGATGGAATCTTTGTGGATCCTTCTAAAGTGGAAGCAGTATTAGAATGGAAACAACCTAAGAATATTACAGATATTCAAAGTTTTCTTGGACTTGCAGGATACTACCGAAAAATCATTCAAGATTTCTCTCATATAGCATCATCTATGATCAGACTTCTGAAAAAGGGTGTTAAATTCATTTAGGACGCTAAATGTGAAGAAAGTTTCCAAATTTTGAAAGAAAAGCTCACTACATCTCCAGTACTTACTTTACCCTCAGAACAAGACGGATTTGAGGTATACACAAATGCTTCCGGTATCAGTTTGGGTTGTGTGTTGATGCAACATGGAAAAGTTATTGCTTATGCATTAAGACAATTAAAAAATCATGAGAAGAATTATCCAACCTATGACTTAGAACTTGCGACAATTGTTTTTGCATTAAAGATCTGGAGACATTATTTATATGGAGAACAATTTGAAGTATTCAGTGATAACAAGAGTCTCAAATATTTGTTCTCGCAGAAAGAATTGAATATGAGATAACGACGTTGGCTAGAATTTATTAAAGATTATGAGTTTACACTTTTTTATCATCCTAGAAAGGCGAATATTGTAGCCGATGCTCTTAGTCACAAAACTAGAGATACCTTGGCTAGTTTCATAGACAAAGAATGAAAACTTATTGAAGATTTCATTAATTGGAGACCCTTTGCAACTAAACCAGGAAGGATTTTATTATCAAACCTAATTATTCGACCATAAATCCTTGTCCCAATTGTTGCTGAACCAAAGTAAAGATTCTCAACATGAAATTTTTTTAGCCAAAGCCCAACATGAAGACGATGTTTCTTTCCAACTTAAAGAAGATGGGAGTATTTTGATGAAGGATTGAATATGGGTACCAAATGACCCTGAACTGAGAAATGAAATCCTTGAAGAAGCCCATAAAAGCAAATATACTATCCACCCAGGAAGTACAAAGATGTTCAAAGATTTGCAAAGAAACTACTGGTGGAATGGTATAAAGAATGATGTGGCAAATTATGTTTCAAAGTGTTTGATTTGCCAACAAGTAAAGGCAAGACATCAGAAACCAGGTGGAATGATGCAACAAATTGAAATTCCATAATGGAAATGAGAAGAAATTACTATGGATTTCATAGTGGGTTTACCAAAGACTAAAAAACAACATGATGCAATTTGGGTTATTATTGATCGATTAACTAACTCAGCTCATTTTCTGCCTATTCGTATAAGTCAATCATTGGAAAGTCTGGCAGATTTATATATTCGAGAAATTGTAAGACTACATGAAATACCAATTTCGATTATTTCAGATCGTGATCCCAGGTTTACTTCTCGATTCTGGAACCAACTTCAGCAGGCCTTGGGAACAAAATTAAAGTTCAATTCTGCTTTTCATCCCCAAACTGATGGACAATCAGAGCGTACTATTCAAACTCTGGAGGATATGTTACGTGCCTGTATGCTAGAATGGAAAGGAGATTGGGATATTCATATTATGTTAGCTGAATTCACTTATAATAATAGTTATCATGCCAATATTAGAATGGCGCCATACGAAACTTTATATGGAAGACCTTGTCGATTGCCACTCTATTGGAATGAAATTGGTGAACGGAAGTTAGAGTCACCAATGATTCTACAACATAATACTGAGCAAGTAAATATGATCCGAGACTGACTACGTGCTGCCCAGAGTCGACAAAAGGGATATGATGATCAAAGACGAATGAAACTCGCTTTTGAAGTTGATGATATGGTCTTTGTCAAAGTATCTCCAACCAAAAGTGTGTTCAAATTCAGAAAGAAGGGAAAGTTAAGCCCTAGATTTGTAGGACCTTTTAAGATTCTGGAACGAATCGGTGAAACCGCATATAGAATCAAATTGCCTCCTCAGTATGCACAGATTCATAATGTATTTCATGTTAAATGCCGCGAAAACACTTTTATGATCCATCTCATATTATCCAACATCAAGATATAGCAATTTGAGAAGATATGATTGTCGAGGAAAAGCCTATAGAAATTATGGATAGAAGGGATCAAATTTTGAGAACAAAGACTATTCCCCTAGTTAAGGTCAGATGGCAGCATCACGAAATTGAATAATGTACTTGGGAACCTGAAAGCAACATCAAAGAGAAGTATCCAGAATTGTTTGTTTAAATTGTACCATAAATTTCAAGGACAAAATTTTTTCTTTAGGGGGGTAGAATGTAATACCCAAAATTTTTAATTTGTAAATTCTGAAGATAATTCATATCTTAATTCAAATTCATTCTAGATACGAATTATAGTGCTAAAACACTGAATTTTTATAGTTAGTATTATTCAAATTGAAGATTTGGATCTATATTTAAAATCCTAACAAAATTCTATAGAGGTTTGTTCAAAAACCGGAAATCAGGGACATTTTTGTCATTAATCAAATCATCAAGGGTAGCTTAGTAATTTGCCAATCTAGTGGCATTTTTTGGTAAAATACCCAACTATTTAAGGTCAAAACAATTATTTTTCTATTAGGGACGATTTCAGGGAATTAATAAAATTGTCAGGGATAAAAACAATAATTTACCATTTTTAGTGGCAGACTATGTAATTTATTGAACTGCAGAAGGACAATTTAGTAATTCTAAATCCTTTTATGGCAATCCTGAAAGATGGGATTGAGCCAAGGTTAATTTAGGTATAAAAAAGTAGTAAATTGAATAAAAAATATTATTTTATAATATTTTAATCTAAGAGACATGGTTTTAAAAAACCACTGACCTAAAACCATGGACAGACCATGGTTTCCCAAAACCATGGGAGGACAAGTGTCACTCCTCAGTGAGGAGGTGACACTAACCCTCTCTTTCTCTTTGACACTAGTCAGAAAAATGACAAGTGTCATTTATAAAATAAATATTTTATTCTTTGGGTGACAAATGTCACCCAAAGTGGGTCCCACAGGGGAGGCGACACCCCCTCTCTCTCCTATAAAAACCCTCTCACCCCTCTCTCTCTACACAAGTCCTGAGGTCCCCTCTCTCTCTAAGCTCTCTCTCTCTCTCCTACTTTCTCTCTCTACCTTTGAATTTCTCTCTCTAGATTTTAGTTCAAAAACTTTGTCTAATCTCAGATTTTTTCTAAGAAACCTTTTCTAGCCCTTTCCCTCTTTCATTAAGTGAAGTCTGTTCTTCTGCAAGAAGCTCTGTCGGATAAAAAATAGTCTCAGAAGCGCTAATCACTGAAGGCTGCTAAATTTAGCAGAAAAGTCGATTTTGGATAGCGGAAGTGCTGCTCAAATCAACTAAGCAAGGTTAGTATTCAAAAACCATATTATGAATTCAAATCCTCCTTCTAAACCCCAATTCTACTTCTTGTGGATTTAAATTTTAGCAATTTTGCCAAAATTTAATCCAACCCAGCCTCTACGTAGGGGAAACTTTGTTCAAATTTTTCTAAAACATTTTTAAATCATCAGAACTACTATAGCAGTAATTCTAGCAAAAATTTTCTAAAAGATTTTCAAAAATAGAGTTTTAATAACAAAAGTTCTGGCAAAATTATTTTAAATGATTTCTGAAAAGTAGAAATTAGTATAGCAGTAATTTTGACCATTTTTTCTAAATAAATTCTGGAAATTTTAATTCTTTTAAATCAAAATTATGACAATTTTTTTTCAGATATTTCAGAAATCTCGAGTTTATTTAATAGGAATTATATCAAAATTTTTACAACTATTTCCGAAAAAATTGATTTGCATAAAGGAAATTCTATCAAAAAAATCAAAATTCCTTTTTAATATTTGAGTCAAATTTTTGAAAAAACCTTTATAAAAATATTTGTGACGCAAAGTCATGTTCGAATTTTTATAACTTGAATTCAAGTTCAAACCCTTTTTCAAACATTTGAGTTATTATAGAGGAAACTCTGTAAATTTTTTTATAAAAGTTTTATAGTCAATTATAAATAACTTTTTTAGATTTTTAATAATCCTCTTAAAGAGATTTCTTTAAATTTATAGAGAAAAAATAGCTTGAAATTCGATATAAAAATATTAACTAATATATATAATTTAATCAGATTAAATCAAAGCACGAGCGCTTTATCCTATTTCCCTTAGTCCTATAAAAAATCAAGGTAACTTATTCTATCAAAATCTTATAATTTTTGTATTAAACATATTTTTGATGCAAGCATGATTATTTAAATCTGATTCATGAACAAATGCATATTTCAATATCTGCATAAATTAAATACATGTTTTGAACGACAAACTTTCAAATCTTATGATTTTAAATCAAATACTATGGTTAAGACATTGATGATTTTGATCTTTATGGAAATAAGAATTTCGTATAACATGTTGATTGTTGAAAGATTTTATTGTTGCATGAGTCATGTCTACACAAACTTAATTCTCGCCTTCATAGGTGAATGCTCGTTTTATAGAGCAAAATTCTGGATGAGCTGGGTACATATGACCTGTGTATATTTGAAAAAAATGATTTGGCTATTGAAGCTAGTTTTGAAAGTATTAAAAGTCCTATAAAAGAATCCTTCATGGTCATCTAGGTTTAGCCTGGAAGGGGTAGTGGTACAACCAAGAGTGACATTGTGAAGATGATGATTTTTGGGAGCAATAGATTCCCTAGGCCTCTTGTCACTCGGGTTGAGGAGGCCAAGACCAATAGGTCTCAAGGCTGCCACATGCAAGTGGATGCATCCAACTCTCCTTGTTTGCTCGCCATTGCCGAGAATCTTCTGAGTCGTTGACCGCTCGCTTGGAAGCCCGTTTCACTCAGGTATCCGGATAACCCATAATAGAATAATACACCTTCAGAATACTTAGTTTGAGATCGGAGTGCCCTCCATCGTACCAAGAGGACGTTAATATCGAAACAATGACATTTTCTTTCACATAATATTCATATGAAAATATGCCTTGTTCATATAACACATAAGCGTGTTTTAAATTGTTTTTAGTTGTCATGTTTTTTAATTTCATAATTATTCTTAAATATATGCATTTTGAATTGTAAATCATTTGAAATCATACTTAATATTTGAATTGTATGATTTTGATTAATAGCTTACCCGGCTTCATGGGTCTGACACAGTTTTATGGGGATTTCAGGTTCAGATATGGAATAGGCAATATTACAGTGGATGTTGGACAAGTACGGCATCGAAGAATCCAGATTCCCAAGATCCTGAGATCAATTTAGGATTTATTTTAAATTGAATCCTAAATGTTTTAATCTTTGAACCTTGTAAAAAGACTATGTATGTAATGTTGATATAAATTATTGTTGCTCCTATTGTGAATTTTGAAATGTGACGTGCCCGAGGTTTAAAAACCGGAAGACAAAAACAATTTTCGTTGTTTAAAAAAAAAATTTATTATACATTTTCAAAGGTTTTAAAACCCTGGGGAGTTACATATATGCATGATTAAATCACTATGAATTTTTTTTGACAGCCTTAGAACACATATATGCAAGATTGAATTACTATGGAATTTTTTTGACAGCCTTAAGACACATATATGCAAGATTGAATCACTATGAAATTTTTTTGACAAGGTTAGCACACATATATGCAAGATTGAATCACTATGAATTTCTTTTGACAGACTTAGAACACATATATGTATGATTGAATCACTATAAAAAAATTTCCACAGGCTTAGAACACATATATGCATGATTGAATCACTATGATTTTTTTTGACAAACTTAGAACACATAATTGCATGATTGAATCACTATAAAGGTTTTATGACAACCTTAGAACAAATATATACATGATTGAATCACTATAAATTTTTTTAGATAGCCTTAGAACACATATATGCATGATTCAGTCACTATGAAATTTTTTTGATAGCCTTAGAACACATATATATGCACAATTGAATCACACCAAATTTTTTTGACAGCATTTGAAAACATATTTGCATGATTGAATCATTATAATTTTTTTTTTAACAATCTTATAACACGTATATGCAAGATTGAATCTCTATGGGTTTTTTTTTGACAGCCTTAGAACACATATATGTATGATTGAATCACTATGAAATTTTTTTTACAGCCTTAGAACACATATTAACATGATTGAATCACTATGGAATTTTTTTTGACAACCTTAGAACACATAATGCATGATTGAATCACTATGAATTTTTTTTTGACAACGTTAGAACACATATATGATGATTGAGTTACTATGATTTTTTTTTACAGCCATAGAACACATATATGCATGATTGAATTACTATGAAAATTTTATTAGCAGCCTTAAGATACATATATGCAAGATTGAATCACTATAGAATTTTTTTGACAACCTTAGAACACATATAAGCATGATTGAATCACTATCAATTATCTTTTACAGCCTTTGAACACATATATGGATGATTTAGTCACTATAAATTTTTTTGACATCCTTAGAACACATATATGCTAGATTGAGTCGCTATGATTTTTTTTTCACAGCCTTCAAACACATATATGCATGATTGAGTCACTATGAAATTTTTTTGACAGCCTTAGAACACATATATTCATGATTAAATAACTTCAATTTTTTTTACAGCTATAGAACACATATTCACATGATTCATTTGCAATAAATTTTTTTTGACAACCTTAGAACAGATATATGCAAGATTGAATCACTATGAATTTTTTTTGACAGTCTTAGAACTTATATATGGACGATTGAATCACTATAATTTTTTTTGGACAGGCATAAAACACATATATGCATGATTGAATCACTATAAGTTGTTTTTGACAATCTTAGAACACATATATGCAAGATTGAATCACTATGACAGTTTTTTGACAACCTAAGAACACATATATGCATGATTGAATCGGTATGAATTTTTTTTGTCATCATTAGAACACATATTTGCATGTTTGAATCACAATAATTTTTTTTGACAACCTTAGAACACATATATACAAGATTGAATCGCTATGAATTTTTTTATAGCCTTAGAACACATATATGCATTATTGAGACACTATGAAATTTTTTTGACGGCCTTATAACACATATATGCCTGATTGAATCACTATGAATTTTTTTGACAGCCTTAGGACACATATATGCATGATTGAATCATTATGGATTTTTTTTAACATCCTTAGAACACATATATGCATGATTGAATCACTATGGATTTTTTTTGACATCCTTAGAACACATATTTGCATTATTGAATGAGTATGATTTTTTTTTGATAATTTAAGAACACTTGTATGCATGATTGAGTCACTATGATTTTTTTTTTATTGCCTTAGAACACATATAAGCATGATTGAATCACTAAAATATTTTTTTGACACTGTTAGAACACATATATGCAAGATTGAATCAATATGAGCTTTTTTGTGCGACTTAGAACACGTATACGCATGATTGAATCACAATGAAATTTTTGTGACAACCTTAGAACACATATGCATGATTGAATCACTGTGAATTTTTTTTTATAGCATTTAAACACGTATTTGCATGATTGAATCACTATCACTTTTTTTTGACAACCTTAGAACATATATATACATGATTGAATAAGTATGGATTTTTTTTTATAGAATATAGCACACATATACATGATTGAGTCACTATGAAATTTTTTTGACAACCTTAGAACACATATATGCATGATTAAATTACTATGAAATTTTTTTGACAGCCTTAGAACCAATATATGCATGATTCAATCACTATGAATTTTTTTTTTACAACGTTAGAACTCATATATTCATGATTGAATCACTACAAGATTTTTTTGACTACATTAGAACACATATATGTGTGAATGAATAACTATAAATTTTTTTTGACAACATTAAAACACATATATGCCAGATTAAATCACTATAGTTTTTTTTTGAAAAACCTCAGAACACATATATGCAAGATCGAATCACTATGAGATTTTTTGACAGCATCAAAACACATATATGCAAGATTGAATCACTTTGAATTTTTTTTGACAAACTCAGAACACATATATGCATGATTGAATAACTATGGATTTTTTTTTACAACCTTAGAAAACAAATATGCATGATTGAATCACTATGGGATTTTTTGACAATGTTAGAACACAAATATGCATGATTGAGTCACTATGATTTTTTTTTGACAGCCTTAGAACACATATATACATGATTGAGTCACTATGATTTTTTTTTTACAGCCTTAGAACACGTATATGCATGATTAAATCACAATGAGATTTTTTTTGACAACCTTAGAACACATATATGCCAGATTGAAATTTTTTTGACAACCTTAGAACACATATCTACATGATTGAGTGACTATGAAATTTTTTTGACAACCTTAGAGCACATATATACATGATTGAATCACTATAATTTTTTTTGACTGCCTTAGAACAAATAAATACATGATTTAATCACTATGATTTTTTTTTGATAACCTTAGAACACATATGCATGATTGAATCACTATGAAATTTTTTTGACAGCCTTAGAACACATATATGCATGATTTAATCATTATAAAGTTTTTTTGATAGCCTTAGAACACATATATGCATGATTAAATCACTACAATTTTTTTTTGAATACCTTAGACCAAATATATGCGTGATTGAATCACTATAATTTTTTTTGATAACCTTAGAACATATATATGCATGATTAAATCACTATGAATTTTTTTGACAGACTTAGAACACATATATACATGATTGAATCACTATGATTTTTTTTTGACAGCCTTAGAATAGATGTATGCATGATTAAATCACTATGAAATTTTTTTGTGTGCCTTAAAACACATATATACGTGATTGAATCACTATGATTTTTTTTGACAACCTTAGAACACATATATGCATGATTGAGTCACTATGATTTTTTTTTTATAGCCTTAGAACACATAGACGCATGATTGAATCACTATTAATTATATTTGACAGCCTTAGAACATACATATGCAAGATTGAGTCACTGAATTTTTTTTACAACATTAGAACACATATATGCATGACTGAATCATTATGAATTTTTTTGGATAACCTTAGAACTGATGTATGCATGATATAGTCACTATGACTTTTTTTTTGAGTGCCTTAGAACACATATATACGTGATTGAATCACTAAGATTTTTTTTTTACAACCTTAGAATACATATATGCATGGTTGAGTCACTGTGATTTTTTTTTATTGCCTTAGAACACATATAACCATGATTGAATCAATATCAATTTTTTTTGAAAGCCTTAAAACACATATATGGATGATTGAGTGACTATGAAATTTTTTTGACAACCATAGAACACATATATGCATGACTAAATCACTATGAAATTTTTTTGACGGCCTTTGAACACATATATGCATGATTGAATCACTATAAGATTTTTTTTGACAACGTTAGAATGCATATATTCATGATTGAATCACTACAAGATTTATTTGACTACATTAGAACACATATTTGTGTGAATGAATAACTATAATTTTTTTTTGACAGCATTAAAACACATATATGCCAGATTAAATCACTACAATTTTTTTTTGAAAAACCTCAGAACACATATATGCAAGATCGAATCACTATGAGATTTTTTTGACAGCGTCAGAAAACATATTCAACATTGAATCATAATGAATTTTTTTTGACAAACTCAGAACACATATATGCATGATTGAATCACTATGGATTTTTTTTGACAACCTTAGAAGACAAATATGCATGATTGAATCACTATGGGATTTTTTGACAAAGTTAGAACACAAATATACGTGATTGAGTCTCTATGAATTTTATTTGACAGCCTTAGAACACATATATACATGATTGAGTCTCTATAAATTTTTTTTAACAGCCTTAGAACACATATAAGAACGATTGAATCACTACAAGATTGTTTTGACAGCCTTTGAACACATATATGGATGATTAAATCACTATGATTTTTTTTTGACAGCCTTAGAACACATATATGCAAGATTGAATTTTTTTTGACAGCCTTAGAACGCATATCTACATGATTGAGTGACTATGAATTTTTTTTTCACAATCTTAAAACGCATATATACATGATTGAATCACTATAAATTTTTTTGACTGCCTTAGAACACATATATACATGATTTAATCACTATGAATTTTTTTTGACAACCTTAGAACACATATGCATGATTGAATCACTATGAATTTTTTTTGACAGCCTTAGAACACATATATGCATGATTTAATCATTATAATGTTTTTTTGATAGCCTTAGAACACATATATGCATGATTGAATCACTATAATTTTTTTTTGAATACCTTAGACCAAATATATGCGTGATTGAATCACTATAAATTTTTTCGATAACCTTAGAACATATATATGCAAGATTGAATCACTATGAATTCTTTTGACAGACTTAGAACACATATATGCATGATTGAATCACTATGAAATTTCTTTGACAGCCTTACAGTAGATATATGAAAGATTGAGTCACTATTAAATTTTTTTTTACAGCCTTGGAACACATATATGCATGATTGATGGCAGCCTTAGAACACATATATAAATGATTGATGACTGCCTTAGAACAATATATGCATGATTGAATCCCCATCAAATTTTTGTGACATGGTTAGAACATATATATGCATGATTAAATCAATATGACTTTTTTTTATAGCCGTATTACAGATACATGCATGATTGAAATTTTTTTGACAGCCTTAGAACACTTATATTCAAGATTGAGTCACTATGAATTTTTTTTGACCGCCTTTGAACACATATATGCGTGGTTGAGTCACTATGAAATTTGTTTGACAACCTTAGAATACATATATTCATGATTGAGTAACTATGCTATTTCTTTGACACTTTTTGCACACATATATGCATGATTGAGTCACTATGAATTTTTTTGACAGCCTTAGAACACATATATGCATGATTGAGTCACTATGAAATTTTTTTGATAGCCTTATAACACATGTATGCATGATTGAATCACTACCATTTTTTTTTGACAGCCTTAGAACACATATATATTTTTGATTAAATCCCTATAATTTTTTTTTGACAAACTTAGAACAAATATATGCAAGATTGAATCACTATGAAATTTTATTGACATGCTTAGAACTCTTATATGCATGATTCAATCACTGCGAAATTTTTTTGATAGCCTTAGAACATATGTATGCATGATTGAATCACTATGAATTTTTTTTGAGTGCCTTAGAACACATATATACGTGATTTAATCACTATAAAGTTTTTTTTGACAGCCTTAGAACACATATATGCATGATTGAGTCACTATGATTTTTTTTATAGCCTTAGAACACATATATGCATGATTAATCATCCACTATGAACATTTTTTGATAGGCTTAAAACACATATATGCGTGACTGAATCAATATGAATTTTATTTGACAGCCTTAAAACATATATATTCATGATATATACACTATGATTTTTTTTTTTTAACGTCAGAACACATATATGCATGATTGAATCACTATAAAAGTTTTTTGACAACCATAGAACAAATGTATGAATGATAGAGTCACTATGAAATTTTTTTGACAGCCTTAGAACAAATGTATGCATGATTGAATCACTATGAAATTTTTTTGAGTGCCTTAGAACAGATAAATGCATGAGTGAGTCACTATGAAGTTTTTTTTATAGCTTTAAACACATATATGCATGGTTGAGTCACTATGATTTTTTTTTACAGTCTTAGACCACATATATGCAAGATTGAGTGACTATGAATTTTTTTTTAGAGCATTAGAACACATACTCTGCTTTAAGCCCTTTCCTATTTGCGATAGTGATGGATGAGATTACGAGATCAATTCAAGAAAATGTACCGTGGTGTATGTTGTTTGCTGATGATATTGTTTTGATTGATGAGTCTAGAGCTGGGGTTAATGCTAAGTTAGAATTATGGAGACTGACATTGGAAGCTAGAGGTTTTAAGTTGAGTAAGAGTAAGAAGGTAGGTGTTGCACCCATTGAAAATAAGATGCGAGAGAATCGTTTACGGTGGTTTGGACATATTCGGCGAAGGCCTAATGATGCTCCAGTTAGAAGGTTGGAGAAATGGGAAAATATATTAGTTAAAAGAGGTCGGGGTAGGCCTAGGAAGACTTGGATGGAGATGATAGGAAAGGATATGAATGCTTTGAACCTCACCGAGGACATGGCGTTGGATAGAAATGATTGGAGGAAAAGGATTCATGTGGAAGACCCAAAATGAATTTCTTTTTTGGTTCATATCGCTGACCCCAATTGTTTTGGGATGAAGGCGTAGTTGTTGTTGTTGTTGTTGTTGTTGTTGTTGTATTAGAACACATACATGAGATTGAATCACTATACTTTTTTTTGACAACCTTAGAATAAATATATGCAAGATTGGATCGCAATGAAGTTTTTTAACAAACTTCGAACACATATATGCAAGATTGAATCACCATGAATTTTTTTAGCAACCTTAGAACACATATATGCAAAATTTAATCACCATGAATTTTTTTGTAGAACTTTAGAACACTATATGGATGACTGAATCACTAATTTTTTTTTTTATATCAGTAGAACACATATATGCATGATTGAGTCACTATAATTTTTTTTTGAGTAACTTAGAAAACATATCTGCATGATTGAATCACAATGATTTTTTTTTTGACATCCTTATAACACATATATGCATGATGGAATCACTATGAATTTTTTTAACAACATTGAACACATATATGCATGATTAAATCACTATAATTTTTTTTTACAGCATTAGAACACATATTTTCCTGATTGAATCACTATAAATTTTTTTGACAACCTTAGAACACATATATACAAGATTGGATCATTATGAAATTTTTTTGATGGCCTAAAAACACATATATGCATGATTGAGTCACTATGATTTTTTTTTAAAGCCTTAGAACACATATATGCATGATTGAATCACAATTTTTTTTTACAACATTATAACACATATATGCCGGATTAAATCACTACAATTTTTTTTTGAAAAACCTCAGAACACATACATGCAAGATTGAATCACTATGAGATTTTTTTGACATCAGAACACATATATGCAAGATTGAATCACTTTGAATTTTTTTAACAAACTCAGATGCATGATTAAATCACTATGGACTTTTTTTAACAATTTTGGAACACAAATATGCATGATTGAATCACTATGGGATTTTTGACAATGTTAGAACACTAATATGCGTGACTAAGTAACTATGAATATTTTTTGACAACCTTAGAAAACATATACATGATTGAGTCACTATGATTTTTTTTTCAGCCTTAGAACACATATATGAACGATTGAATCACTACAAGGATTTTTTTGACAGCCTTTGAATACATATATGCATGATTAAATCATTATGATTTTTTTTTGACAGCCTTAGAACACATATATGCAAGATTGAAATTTTTTTGACAGCCTTAGAACACATATCTACATGATTGAATCACTATGAAATTTTTTTCACAACCTTAGAACACATATATACATGATTGAATCACTATAAAACTTTTTGACTGCCTTAGAACACATATATACATGATTTAATCACTATGAAATTTTTTTGACAACCTTAGAACATGATTGAATCACTATAAAAATTTTTTTAGTGCATTAGAAAAAATATACATGTGATGTAATCACTATACTTTTATTTTGACAACCATAGAACAAATATATGCAAGATTGAATCACTATGATTTTTTTTTGACAAACTTAGAACACATATATGCATGATTAAATCACTCTGAATTTTTTTTTGACAACCTTAGATGGATGTATGCAAGATATAGTCACTATGATTTATGAAATTTTTTTGACAGCCTTAGATGGATGTATGCATGATTAAATCACAATGAATTTTTTTTAGTGCCTTAAAACACATATATACGTGATTGACTCACTATGATATTTTTTTGACAACCTTAGAACACATATATGCATGATTAAGTCACTATGAATTTTTTTGTTACCCTTAGAACATATATATGCATGATTGAATCACTACAAATTTTTTTTTAGTGCATTAGAAAAAATATACATGTGATGTAATCACTATACTTTTATTTTGACAACCATAGAACAAATATATGCAAGATTGAATCACTATGATTTTTTTTTGACAAACTTAGAACACATATATGCATGATTAAATCACTCTGAATTTTTTTTGACAGCCTTACAACAGATATATGCATGATTAAGTCCCTATTAAATTTTTTTGACAGCCTTAGAACACACACATGCATGATTGAATCACTATGAAATTTTTTTGACAGCCTTTAGCACACATATATGCATGATTTAATCATTATAAAGTTTTTTTGATAGCCTTAGAACACATATATGCATGATTGAATCACTATAATTTTTTTTTGAATACCTTAGACCAAATATATGTGTGATTGAATCACTATAAATGTTTTTGATAACCTTAGAACATATATATGCAAGATTGAATCACTATGAATTTTTTTGACAGACTTAGAACATATATATGCATGATTGAATCACTATGAAATTTTTTTGACAGCCTTAGATAGATGTATGCATGATTAAATCACAATGAATTTTTTTTAGTGCCTTAAAACACATATATACGTGATTGACTCACTATGAATTTTTTTTGACAACCTTAGAACACATATACGCATGATTGAGTCACTATGAATTTCTTTTTGATAGCCTTAGAACACATATAAGCATGATTGAGTCAATTTTCAATTTTTTTTGAAAGCCTTAGAACACATAGACGCATGATTAATTCAATATGAATTTTATTTGACAGTCTTAGAACATATATATGCATAATTGAGTCACTGAATTTGTTTTGACAACGTTAGAACACATATATGCATGATTGAATCATTATGATTTTTTTTTTACAACCTCAGAACTGATGTATGCAAGATATAGTCACTATGATTTTTTTTTGAGTGCCTTAGAACACATATATACGTGATTGAATCACTATGATTTTTTTTTACAACCTTAGAACACATATATGCATGATTCAATCACTATGATTTTTTTTTATAGCCTTAGAACACATATAAGCATGATTGAATCAATATCAATTTTTTTTTAAAGCCTTAAAACACATATATGGATGATTGAGTCACTATGAATTTTTTTTGAAAGCCTTAGAACATATATATGCAAGATTGAATCACTATGAAATTTTTTTGACAGCCTTAGATGGATGTATGCATGATTAAATCACAATGAATTTTTTTTAGTGCCTTAAAACACATATATACGTGATTGACTCACTATGAATTTTTTTTGACAACCTTAGAACACATATATGCATGATTAAGTCACTATGAATTTTTTTGTTACCCTTAGAACATATATATGCATGATTGAATCACTACAATTTTTTTTTAGTGCATTAGAAAAAATATACATGTGATGTAATCACTATACTTTTATTTTGACAACCATAGAACAAATATATGCAAGATTGAATCACTATGATTTTTTTTGGACAAACTTAGAACACATATATGCATGATTAAATCACTCTGAATTTTTTTTGACAGCCTTACAACAGATATATGCATGATTGAGTCCCTATTAAATTTTTTTTTACAGCCTTAGAACACATATATGCATGATTGATGACAACCTTAGAACACATATATGCATGATTGATGACTGCCTTAGAACAATATATGCATGATTGAATCCCTATAAAATTTTTATGACAAGGTTAGAACATATATATGCATGATGAAATCCCTATGACTTTTTTTTTTACAGCGTTATAACACATATATGCATGATTTAATTTTTTTTTACAGCCTTAGAACACTTATATTCAAGATTGAGTCACTATGAATTTTTTTTGACAGCCTTCGAACACATATATGCGTGGTTGAGTCACTATGAAATTTGTTTGACAGCCTTGAGTCACAATGAATTTTTTTGACTGCCTTAGAACACATATATGCATGATTGAATCACTATGATTTTTTTTTATAGCCTTATAACACATATAATCATGATTGAATCACTAGCATTTTTTTAGACAGCCTTAGAACACATATATATTTTTGATTAAATCCCTATAATTTTTTTTTGACAAACTTAGAACAAATATATGCAAGATTGATTCACTATGAAATTTTATTGACTGACTTAGAACTCATATATGCATGATTCAATCATTGCGAATTTTTTTTGACAACCATAGAACAGATGTATGCATGATTGAATCACTATGAATTTTTTTTGAGTGCCTTAGAACACATATATACATGATTTAATCACTATAAAAATTTTTTGACAGCCTTAGAACGCATATATGCATGATTGAGTCACTATGATTTTTTTTATAGCCTTAGAACACAAATATGCGTGACTGAATCAATATGAATTTTATTTTTCAGCCTTAAAACATATTTATGCATGGTATAGCCATTATGATTTTTTTTGACATTGTCGGAACACATATATGCATGATTGAATCACTATAAAAGTTTTTTGACAACCGTAGAACAGATGTATGCATGATAAAGTCACTATCATTTTTTTTTATAGCCTTAGAACAAATGTATGCATGATTGAATCACTAAGAAATTTTTTTGATTGCCTTAGAACAGATATATGCATGTGTGAGTCACTATGAAGTTTTTTTGATAGCCCTAAACACATATATGCATGGCTGAGTCACTATGAAATTTTTTGACAGTCTTATACCACATATATGCAAGATTAAGTGACTATGAACTTTTTTTAGAGCATTAGAACAGATATATGCGAGATTGAATCACTATACTTTTTTTTTTTGACAACCTTAGAATAGATATATGCAAGATTGGATCGCTATGATTTTTTTTGACAAACTTCGAACACGTATATGCAAGATTGAATCACCATGAAATTTTTTAACAACCTTAGAACACAAATATGCAAAATTTAATCACCATGAAATTTTTTGTAGAACTTTAGAACACTATATGGATGACTGAATCACTATAATTTTTTTTATAGCATTAGAACACATATATGCATGATTGAGTCACTATAAATTTTTTTAACAACATTGAACACATATATGCATGACTTAGTCACTATAATTTTTTTTTAACATCATTAGAAGACATATTTGCCTGATTGAATCACTATAAATGTTTTTGATAACCTTAGAACACATATATACAAGATTGTATCACTATGAAATTTTTTTGATAGCCTAAGAACACATATATGCATGATTGAGTCACTATGATTTTTTTTTACAGCCTTAGAACACATATATGCATGATTGATGACAACCTTAGAACACATATATGCATGATTGATGACTGCCTTAGAACAATATATGCATGATTTAATCCCTATAAAATTTTTATAACAAGGTTAGAACATATATATGCATGATAAAATCCCTATGACTTTTTTTTTTGACAGCCGTATAACACATATATGCATGATTGAAATTTTTTTGACAGCCTTAGAACACTTATATTGAAGATTGAGTCACTATGAATTTTTTTTGACAGCCTTCGAACACATATATGCGTGGTTGAGTCACTATGAAATTTGTTTGACAGCCTTAGAATACATATATGCATTATTGAGTCACTATGATTTTTCTTTGACACTTTTTGCACACATATATGCATGATTGAGTCACGATGAATTTTTTTGACTGCCTTAGAACACATATATGCATGATTGAATCGCTATGATTTTTTTTTATAGCCTTATAACACATATAATCATGATTGAATCACTACCATTTTTTTAGATAGCCATAGAACACATATATATTTTTGATTAAATCCCTATAATTTTTTTTTGACAAACTTAGAACAAATATATGCAAGATTGAATCACTATGAAATTTTATTGACAGACTTAGAACTCATATATGCATGATTCAATCATTGCGAATTTTTTTTGACAACCTTAGAACAGATATATGCATGATTGAATCTCTATGAATTTTTTTTGAGTGCCTTAGAACACAAATATACATGATTTAATCACTATAAATTTTTTTTGACAGCCTTAGAACGCATATATGCATGATTGAGTCAATATGATTTTTTTTATTGCCTTAGAACACAAATATGCGTGACTGAATCAGTATGAATTTTATTTTTCAGCCTTAAAACATATTTATGCATGATATAGCCACTATGATTTTTTTTTGACATTGTCAGAACACATATATGCATGATTGAATCACTATAAAACTTTTTTGACAACCGTAGAACAGATGTATGCATGATAGAGTCACTATCAAATTTTTTTGATAGCCTTAGAACAAATGTATTCATGATTGAATCACTAAGAAATTTTTTTGATTGCCTTAGAACAGATATATGCATGAGTGAGTCACTATGAAGTTTTTTTGATAGACTTAAACGCATATATGCATGGCTGAGTCACAATGAAATTTTTTTGACAGTCTTAGACCACATATATGCAAGATTAAGTGACTATGAACTTTTTTTAGAGCATTAGAACACATATATGCGAGATTGAATCACTATACTTTTTTTTGACAACCTTAGAATAGATATATGCAAGATTGGATCGCTATGAATTTTTTTGACAAACTTCGAACACATATATGCAAGATTGAATCACCATGAAATTTTTTAACAACCTTAGAACACAAATATGCAAAATTTAATCACCATGAATTTTTTTGTAGAACTTTATAACACTATATGGATGACTGAATGACTATAATTTTTTTTTTATAGCATTAGAACACATATATGCATGATTGAGTCACTATAAATTTTTTTAACAACATTGAACACATATATGCATGATTTAGTCACTATAAAATTTTTTTAACATCATTAGAACACATATTTGCCTGATTGAATCACTATAAATGTTTTTGACAACCTTAGAACACATATATACAAGATTGTATCACTATGAAATTTTGTTGATAGCCTAAGAACACATATATGCATGATTGAGTCACTATGATTTTTTTTTAAAGCCTTAGAACACATATATGCATGATTGAATCTCAATTATTTTTTTTACAACATTAAAACACGTATATGCCTATTTGAATCACTACCATTTTTTTTAACAACCTTAGAACACATAAATGCAAGATTGAATCACTATGAATTTTTTTTGATAGCCTTGGGTCAAGTATATGCATGATTGAGTCACTATGAATGTTTTTTTCTAGACTTAGAACACATATATGCTTGATTGAATCACTGTGAATTTTTTCTGACAACCTTAACAAATATATGCATTATTGTATCACTATGATTTTTTTTTTGACAACCTTAGAACATGTAGATGCATGATTAAATCCCTATAGATTTTTTTTTATAACCTCAGAACATATATATGCAAGATTAAATCACTATGAAATTTTTTTAACAGGTTCAGAACACATATATGCATGATTCACTCAATGTGAATTTTTTTTGAAAAACTTAGAACACATATATGCAAGATTGAATCACTATGAAATTTTTTTAATAGACTCAAAACACATATATGTATGATTGAATCACTATGAAATTTTATAGATAGGCTTACAAAAATTATATATGCATGATTGAATCACTATATTTTTTTTTGACAACCTTAGAACATATATATGCATGATTGTGTAACTATGAAATTTTTTTGATAGCATTAAAACACATATTTTCTTGATTGAATCACTATAATTTTTTTTTGACAACCTTAGAAAACATATATGAATGATTGAATCACTATTAAATTTTTTTGATACCCTTAGAAGACATATATGCATGATTGAGTCACTATGAAATTTTTTTTGACAGCCTTAGGACACATATATGCATGATTGAATAACTATAATTTTTTTGACAGCATTAGAACACTTATATGCAGGATTGAATCAATCTAAATTTTTTTTGACAGCCTTAGAGCACATACATGCATGATTGAATCACTATGAATTTTTTTTGACAACGTTAAAACATATATACGCATTATTAAATCACTATGATTTTTTTTTACAGCCTTAGAACACATATATGCATGATTGAAATTTTTTTGACAACCTTAGAAAATATATATGCAAGATTGAATCACTATAAAGTTTTTTTGACAACATTAGAACACATATATGCATGATTGAGTCACTATGAAATTTTTTTGACTACCTTTCAAAACATATATGCATCATTAAAGCACTATGAATTTTTTTTGACAGCCTTTGAACACGTATCTACATGATTGAATCACTATAATTTTTTTTTGACAACCGTAGAACACATATATACATGATTGAATAACTATGAAATTTTTTGACAGCCTTGGAACACATATATACATGATTTAATAACTATGATTTTTCTTTGACAGCCATAGAACACATATGCATGATTGAATCACTATGATTTTTTTTTGACAGCCTTAGAACACATATATGCATGATTGAGTCACTATGAATTTGTTTTGATAGCCTTAGAGTGCATATATGAATAATTGAGTCACTATGAATTTTGTTTTATACCCTTAGGACACATATATGCATGATTGAATAACAACAATTTTTTTTTGACAACACTAGAACACTTATATGCATGATTGAATCACTATGATTTTTTTTTTATATCCTTAGAACACATATAATCATGATTGAATCGCTATGATTTTTTTTTTGACTATCTTAGAACACATATATGTATGATTAAATCACTATGAAACTTTTTTTTGACACTGGCTTAGAACAGATGTACGCCTGATTGAATCACTTTGAATTTTTTTGGAGTGCCTTAAAACACATATATGCATGACTGAATAACTATGATTTTTTTTTTACTTTTTTAGAATATATATATACATGATTGAGTCAATATGACTTTTTTTGACAACCTTAGAACACGTATATGCATGATTGAATCCCTATAGATTTTTTTTTTATCCTCAGAACACATATATGCAAGATTGAATCACTATGAAATTTTTTTGACAGGTTTAGAACACATATATGCATGATTCACTCAATGTGGAATTTTTTTGAAAAACTTAGAACACATATATGCAGGATTGAATCACTATGAAATTTTTTTAATAGACTGAGAACACATATATGCATGATTGAATCACTATGAAATTTTATAGAGAGGCTTAGAAAAATTAGATATGCATGATTGAATCACTATAATTTTTTTTTATAACCTTAGAACATATATATGCATGATTGAGTCACTATGAAATTTATTTGATAGCATTAAAACACATATTTTCTTGATTGAATCACTATAATTTTTTTTTGACAACCTTAGAACACATATATGAATGATTGAATCACTATTAAATTTTTTTGATAGCCTTAGAAGACATATATGCATGATTGAGTCACTATGAAAATTTTTTGACAGCCTTAGGACACATATATGCATGATTGAATCACTATAAATTTTTTTACAACATTAGAACACTTATATGCAGGATTAAATCAATCTAAATTTTTTTTGACAGCCTTAGAGCACATATATGCATGATTGAATCACTATGAATTTTTTTTTACAACGTTAAAACATATATATGCATTATTAAATCACTATGATTTTTTTTTACAGCCTTAGAACAAATATATGCATGATTGAAATTTTTTTGACAACCTTAGAAAATATATATGCAAGATTGAATCACTATAACGTTTTTTTGACAACATTAGAACACATATATGCATGATTGAGTCACTATGAACTTATTTTGACTACCTTTCAAAACATATATGCATCATTAAAGCACTATGAATTTTGTTTGATAGCCTCAGAACACGTATCTACATGATTGAATAACTATAAAAATTTTTTGACAACTATAGAACACATATATACATGATTGAATAACTATGAAATTTTTTAAAGGCCTTGGAACACATATATACATGATTTACTAACTATGATTTTTCTTTGACAGCCATAGAACACATATGCATGATTGAATCACTATGATTTTTTTTGACAGCCTTAGAACACATATATGCATGATTGAGTCACTATGAATTTTTTTTAATAGCCTTAGAGTGCATATATGCATAATTGAGTCACTATGAATTTTGTTTTATACCCTTAGGACACATATATGCATGATTAAATCACAACAAATTTTTTTTGACAACATTAGAACACTTATATGCATGATTGAATCACTATGATTTGTTTTTATATCCTTAGAACACATATAATCATGATTGAATCACTATGATTTTTTTTTACTATGTTAGAACACATATATGCATGATTAAATCACTATGAAACTTTTTTTGACACCCTTAAAACACATATATGCTTGATTGAATTTTTTTGGACAGCCTTAGAACACATATATGCATGATAGAGTCACTGTGAAATTTATTTTACAATGTTAGAAGAGATATATGCACAATAGAGTCACTATAAATTTTTTTTGACTGGCTTAGAACAGATGTACGCCTGATTGAATCACTTTGAATTTTTTTGGAGTGCCTTAAAACACATATATGCATGACTGAATAACTATGATTTTTTTTTACTGTTTTAGAACATATATATGCATGATTGAGTCAATATGATTTTTTTTGACAACCTGAAAACACATATACGCATGATTGAATCACTATAATTTTATTTTGACAGCCTTAGAACACATATATGCATGATTGAAACACTATGATTTTTTTTGACAGCCATAGGATAAATATATGCATTATTATATCATTGTGAATTTTTTTTTACAGTATTAGAACAAATATATGCATGATTGAGTCACTAAGAAATTTTTTTGACAGCCTTTGAATGCATATATGCATTATTAAATCACTATGATTTTTTTTTGACAGCCTTAGAACACATAAATGCGTGATTGAAATTTTTTTGATAGCCTTAGAACACATATATACATGATTGAATCACTATGAATTTGTTTTTACAGCCTTAGAACACATATATACATGATTGAATCACTATGAATTTTTTTGACAGCCTTAGAACACATATATACATGATTTAATCACTATAATTTTTTTTTGACAACCTTAGAACATATATGCATGATTGAATCACTATGAAATGTTTTTGATAGGCTTAGAACATATATATGCATGATTGAGTCACTATGAATTTTTTTTATAGCCTTAGAACACATATATGCATAATTGAGTCACTATGATTTTTTTTATAGCCTTAGGACACATATATATATGAGTGAATCACAACAAATTTTTTTTGACAACATTAGAACACTTATATGCATGATTGAATCACTTTGATTTTTTTTTGATATACTTAGAACACATATATGCATGATTGAATCACTATAATTTTTTTTTGACAATGTTAGAACACATATATGCATGATTAAATCATTACAAATTTTTTTGGCAGCCTTAGAACACCTATATGCATGATAGAATATTTTTTTTTAACCTTAGAGCACATATATGCATGATAGAGTCATTATGAAATTTTTTTGACAATGTTAGAACAACTATATGCATGATAGAGTCACTATGAAATTATTTTGACAACCTTGGAAGAGAGATGTATCCATGATTAAATCACTTTGAAATCTAATTGAGTGCCTTGGAACACATATATAGATGATTGAATCACTATGATTTTTTTTTGACAATGTTAGAACACATATATGCATGATTGAGTCACTATGATTTTTTTTTACTTCCTTTGAACACATATATGCATGATTAAATCACTATGAATTTTTTTTGACAGCCTTACAACACATATATGCATGATTGAATCTCTGTGAATTTTTTTTGACAACGTTAGAACACATATATTCATGATTGAATACTACAAGAATTTTTTTACTACATTAGAACACATATGTGAGAATAAATAACTATAAATTTTTTTGGACAGCATTAGAACACATATATACATGATTGAATCACTATAAAAAAAATTTGACAACTCAGAACACATATATGCAATATTGAATCACTATGGATTTTTTTTTACAACCTTAGAACATATGAATTCATGATTGAATCACTATGGATTTTTTTTGGCAATGTTAGAACACGTATATGCATGATTGAGTCACTATGAACTTTTTTTGACAGCCTTAGAACACATATATGCATGATTGAGTCAATATGAATTTTTTTTTACTGCCTTAAAACACATATATGCATGATTGAATCACTACAAGTGTTTTTTAACTGCATTAGAACACATACATGCATGATTGAATCACTATAAATAATTTTTGACAACCTTTGAACACATATATGCAAGATTGAATCACTATGAATTTTTTTGACATACTTAGAACACATATAGGCATGATATAATCACTATGAACTTTTCTACATAGGCTTAGAACACATATATGCATGACTGAATAACAATGAAGTTTTTGTGACAACCTTAGAACACATATATGCATGATTGAATCAATAGGAAAATTTTTTGATAGGATTTGAACACATATTTGCATGATTGAATTACTATAAAAATTTTTTGACAACCTTATAACACATATATACATGATTGAGTAACTATGAGTTTTTTTTATAGCCTCATATGTGCATGATTGAGACACTATGAATTTTTTTTGACAGCCTTAGAACACAAATATGAATGATTGAATCACAACAATTTTTTTCTGACATCATTAGAACTTATATATGCATGATTGAATCACTATAAAAATTTTTTGATAGCCATAGAACACATATATGCATGATTGAATCAGTATGAATTTTTTTTTTACAATGTTAGAACACATATATGCATGATTAAATCACTATGAATCTTTTTTGACAACCTTAGAACATATATATGCATGATTAGATTTTTTTTGATAGCCTTAGAAGACATATATGCGTGATTGAATCACTATGATTTTTTTTTACAATGTTAGAACACATATATGCAAGATAGAGTCACTATGAAAATTTTTGGACAACCTTAGAATAGATATATGCATGATTGAATAACAATGAATTTTTTTTAGTGCCTTAGGACACATATATTCATGATTGAATCACTATGAAATTTTTTTCACTACTTAGAACATATATATGCATGATTGAGTCACTATTAAATTTTTTTGATAGCCTTAGAACACATATACGCATGATTGAATCACTATAATTTTTTTTTGACAGCCATAGCAAACATATATGCATGATTAAATCACTATAAAATTTTTGTGAAAACCTTAGAACAAATATATGCATGATTGATTCACTATGATTTTTTTTGACAACCTTAGAACACATATATGCATGATTAAATCCCTATGATTTTTTTTTGACTGGCCTAGACCACATATATGCCTTAGATGAGTCACTATGAATTTTTTTGATTGCCTTAAATGACATATATGCATGGTTGAGTCACTATGAATTTTTTTTGATATCCTTAGAACACATATATGCATGATTGAATCACTATGATTTTTTTTAACTACCTTAGAACACATATATGCATGATTGAGTCACTATGAATTTTTTTTGACAGCCTTAGCACACATATATGCATGATTGAGTCACTATGAATTTTTTTTGATAGACTTAGAACACATATATGTATGATTGAATCACAATGAAGTTTTTTTGAAAGCCTTAGAACACATATATGCATGATTGAGTCACTACAAAATTTTTTTGTCAAACATGGAGAACATGTCTGTACGATTGAATCACTATGAACGTTTTTGACAGCCTTAGAACATATATATCCATGATTGAATCACTATGAAAATTTTTTGACAACCTTCGAATGCATATATGCATGATTGAATCACTACAGATTTTTATTGTCAGCATTAGAACACCAGTATCCCAGATTGAATCACTATACATTTTTTTTGACAACCTTAGAAGACATATCTGCGTGATTAAATCACTATAATTTTTTTTGACAACCTTAGAACAGATATATGAAAGATTAAATCACTATGAATTTTTTTGACAGCCTTAGAACACAAATATGAATGATTGAATCACAACAATTTTTTTTGACATCATTAGAACTTATATATGCACGATTGAATCACTATAAAATTTTTTTGACAGCCATAGAACACATATATGCATGATTGAATCAGTATGAATTTTTTTTTACAATGTTAGAACACATATATGCATGATTAAATCCCTATGAATTTTTTTTGACTGGCCTACACCACATATATGCCTTAGATGAGTCACTATGAATTTTTTTGACTGCCTTAAATGACATATATGCATGGTTGAATCACTAAAAATTTTTTTTGATAGACTTAGAACACATATATGCATGATTGAATCACTATGATTTTTTTTTACTACCTTAGAACACATATGTGCATGATTGAGTCACTATGAATTTTTTTTGACAGCCTTAGCACACATATATGCATGATTGAGTCACTATGAACTTTTTTTGAAAGACTTAGAACACATATATGTATGATTGAATCACAATGAAATTTTTTTGAAAGCCTTAGAACACATATATACATGATTGAGTCACTACAAAATTTTTTTGTCAACCATGGAGAACATGTCTGTACGATTGAATCACTATGAACTTTTTTGACAGCCTTAGAACATATATATCCATGATTGAATCACTATGAATTTTTTTTGACAACCTTCGAATGCATATATGCATGATTGAATCACTACAGATTTTTATTGTCAGCATTAGAACACCAGTATCCCAGATTGAATCACTATACATTTTTTTTGACAACCTTAGAAGACATATCTGCGTGATTAAATCACTATAATTTTTTTTGACAACCTTAGAACAGATATATGAAAGATTAAATCACTATGAATTTTTTTGACAGCCTTAGAACACAAATATGAATGATTGAATCACAACAATTTTTTTCTGACATCATTAGAACTTATATATGCACGATTGAATCACTATAAAATTTTTTTGACAGCCATAGAACACATATATGCATGATTGAATCAGTATGAATTTTTTTTTACAATGTTAGAACACATATATGCATGATTAAATCACTATGAATTTTTTTTGACAACCTTACAACATATATCTGTATGATTATTTTTTTTTTGATAGCCTTAGAAGACATATATGCGTGATTGAATCACTATGAATTTTTTTGACAATGTTAGAACACATATATGCAAGATAGAGTCACTATGAAAATTTTTAGACACCTTAGAACAAATATATGCATGATCGAATAACAATGAATTTTTTTAAGTGCCTTAGGACACATATATGCATGATTGAATCGCTATGAATTTTTTTTCACTGCTTAGAACATATATATGAATGATTGAGTCACTATTAAATTTTTTTGACAGCCTTAGAACACATATACGCTTGGTTGAATAACTATAACGTTTTTTTGACAGCCATAGCAAACATATATGCATGATTAAATCACTATAAAATTTTTGTGACAACCTTAGAACAAATATATGCATGATTGATTCACTATGATTTTTTTTTGACAACCTTAGAACACATATATGCATGATTAAATCCCTATGAATTCTTTTTGACTGGACTAGACCACATATATGCCTTAGATGAGTCACTATGAATTTTTTTGACTGCTTTAAATGACATATATGCATGGTTGAGTCACTATGAAAATTTTTTGATAGCCTTAGAACACATATATGCATGATTTAATCACTATGATTTTTTTTTACTACCTTAGAACACATATATGCATGATTGAGTCACTATGAATTTTTTTTTACAGCCTCAGCACACATATATGCAAGATTGAGTCACTATGAAATTTTTTTCATAGACTTAGAACACATATATGTTTGATTAAATCACAATGAAGTTTTTTTGAAAGCCTTAGAACACATATATTCATGATTGAGTCACTACAAAATATTTTTGTCAACCGTGGAGAACATGTCTATATGATTGAATCACTATGAACTTTTTTGACAGCCTTAGAACATTTATATGCATGATTGAATCACTATAGATTTTTATTGTCAGCATTAGAACACCAGTATTCCATATTGAATTACTATACATTTTTTTTGACAACCTTAGAACACATATCTGCGTGATTAAATCACTATAATTTTTTTTGACAACCTTAGAACAGATATATGCAAGATTGAATCACTATGAATTTTTTTGACAAACTTAGAACACAAATTTGCATGATTGAATCAATATGATTTTTTTTTTGATAGCCTTAGAAGAGATGTATGCATGATTGAATCACTATGATTTTTTTTTATTTCCTTAGAACACATATATACGTGATTGAATCACTATGAAACTTTTTTGACAGCCTCACAGCACGTATATGCATGATTAAATCACGATAAATTTTTTTGACAGCATTAGAACACATATATGCATGATTGAATCACTACAAAAATTTTTTACAGCATTGGTACATATATATGCATGATTGAATCACTATGAATTTTTTTTGACCGCCTTTGAACACATATATGCATGATTCAATCATTATAATTTTTTTTTGACAGCCTTAGAACACATATATGCAAGATTAATTTTTTTTTGACAGCCACAAAAAACATATTCCATGATTGAATCACTATGATTTTTTTTTTGATGATTGAATCACAATGATTTTTTTTATAGCCTTAAAACACTTCTATGCATCATTGAATAACAATAAAAAAAAATATGATTGCCTAAAACATATATATGCGTGATTGAATCACTATGATTTTTTTTGACAACCTTAGAACACATATAAAAATGATTGAATCACTACAAAATTTTTTGTATCATTAGAGCACATATATTCATGATTGAATCATAATAAAACTTTTTTGACATCCTTAGAACACATATATGCCTGATTGAATCACTATGAAATTTTGACAACCTTAGCACACATATATGCACGATTGAATAACTACAAAATGTTTTTGACAACTTTATTACGCATATATGCATGATTGAATCACTATGAAAAAAATTTAAGAAACTTAGAACACTTGTCTGCATGACTGAATCACTAAGAAATTTTTTTGACAGCCTTAGTACACATATATGCATGATTAAGTCACTATGAAATTCTTTTGATGGCCTTAAAACACATATATGCAAGATTGAATCAATACAGTTTTTTTTTTAAAGCGTTACACACATATATGCGTGATCGAATCACTATGATTTTTTTGACAGGCTTGGAACATATATATGCATGATTGAGTCACAATGATTTTTTTTGGACAATGTTTGAAAACATACATGCATGATTCAGTCACTATGATTTTTTTTGACAACCTTAGTACTGATGAATGCACGATAGAGTCTGTATGAAATTTTTTTCACAGCCTTTTAGTAGATGTATGCATGATTGAATCACTATGATTTTTTTTGAGTGCCTTAGAACAGATATATGCAGGATTGAATCATGATGATTTTTTTTGAGTGCCTTAGAAAACATATAAGCATGATTGAGTCACTATGAAATTTTTTTGACAGCCTTAGAACACATATATGCATGTTTGAGTCACTATGATTTTTTTTTTATACTCTTAGAACACATAAATGCATGATTGAATCACTACAAATTGTTTTTCAGACCATTAGCGCACATATATTCGTGATTGAATCACTATACATTTTTTTTGACAACCTTAGAAGAGATGTATGCAAGATTGAATCACTATGAATTTTTTTTGACAAACTTGTAACACATATATGCATGATTGAATCACCATGAAATTTTTTGGACATGTTGAGAACACATATATTCTTGATTGAATCACTATGAATTTTTTTTGACAACCTTAGAACACATATGCATGATTGAATCAATATGAAATTTTTTTGACAACATTAGAAGACATATTTGCATGATTGAATCACTAAGAATTTTTTTAACAACCTTGGAACACATATATACATGATTGAATCACTATGAATTTTATTTGACAGCCTTAGAACAGATGTATGCATGATTGATGATAGCCTTAGGAAACATATATGCATGATTGACGACAACCTTATAACACATATATGCATGATTGAATCACTATGATTTTTTTTTGACAATGTTAGAACACATATATGCATGATTAAATCCTTATGAAATTTTTTTGACAGCCATATACCACATAATGACAGATTGAAATTTTTTTGACAGCCTTAGAACACTTATATGCATGATTGAGTGACTATGAATTTTTTTTTGAATGACTTAGAACACATATATGCATGATTGAGTCACTATCAAATTTTTTTGACAGCCTTAGATCACATATATGCATGATTAAATGACTCTAAATTTTTTTTGACACCCTTAGAACACATATATGCATGATTGAATCACTTTGAATTTTTTTTGACAGCCTTACAACATATATATGCATGATTGAGTCACTATAATTTTTTTTTAACAACATTAGAGCACATATATGCATGATTGAATCACCATAAATTTTTTTTGACAACCCTAGAACAGATGTATGCATGACACAGTCACTATGAAATTTTTTTGATAGCCTTAGAACAAATGTATAGATGATTGAATCACTATGAAATTTTTTTGAGTGCCTTAGAGGTGATATATGCATGATTGAATCACTATGAAATTTTTTTGAGTGCCTTAGAAGACATATATGCATGATTGAGTCACTATAAAGTTTTTTTGATAGACTTAAAACACAGATATGCATGATTGAGTCACTATGAAATTTTTTTGACAGCCTTAGAACACATATATGCAACATTGAGTAACAATGAAACTTTTTTCTTAGAATTTGAACCCATAAATTGAATCACTACAAAAGTTTTTTGAGAGCTTTAGAACACAGATTTGCAAGATCGAATCACTATACTTTTTTTTGACAACCTTAGAGCGGATATATGCAAGATTGGATATCTATGATTTTTTTTTGACAAACTTAGAAGACATATATGCATGATTAAATCACTATGAAATTTTTTGGACAAGCTTAAAACACATATATACATGATGGAATCACTATGAAACTTTTTTGACAACGTTAGAACACATATATGCATGATTGAATCACTTTGATTTTTTTTAAAGCATTATTAGAACACATATTTGGCTGATTGAATAACTATAAATTTTTTTGACAACCTTAGAACACATATATACATGATTGAATCACTATGATTTTTTTTTTATAGTCTTAGCACACATATATGCATGATTGAGTCACTATGATTTTTTTTTTTGACAGCCTTAAAACACATATATGCATGAATGAATCACAATTTTTTTGACAACATTGGAACACATATATGCCTGATTGAAATACTATAAACTGTTTTTGACAACTTTAGAACACATATATGCAAGATTGAATCACTATAAAAAATTTTTGACAACCTTGGAAGACATATATGCATGATTATGTCACTATGAATTTTTCTGGCTGTCTTAGAACACATAAATGCATGATTGAATCAGTATGAAATTTTTTTTGACAACCATATAACACATATATGCTTGATTGAATCGCTATAATTTTTTTTGACAACCTTAGAACACATATATGCAAGATTGAATCGCTATAATTTTTTTTTGACAGCCTTGGAAGACATATATGCATGATTATGTCACTATGAATTTTTCTTGCCGCCTTAGAATACATAAATGCATGATTGAATCAGTATGATTTTTTTTTTGACAACCTTATAACACACATATGCAAGATTGAATCACTATGAACTTTTTTTGATAGAATTAGAACACATATGCAAGATTGAATCACTATGATTTTTTTTGGACAGGGTAAGAACACATATATGCATGATTGAATCACTATAAAGTTTTTTTGATAAAGTTAGAACACATATATGCATGATTAAATTACTATGAAATTTGTTTGACAACCTTACAACATATAAACGCATGATTGAATCACAATAGAATTTTTTTGACACCCGTAGAACACATATACGCATGATTGAATTACTATGGAATTTTTTTGACAACCTTAGAATACATATACGGAAGATTGAATCACTATGATTTTTTTTTGACAGACTTAGAACACATATATGCATGATAAAATCATTACAATTTTTTTTTGGACAGGCTTAGAACACATATATGCATGATTGAATCTCTATTATTTTTTTTTGACAACCTTAGAAGTCATATATGCAAGATTGAATCACTATGAAATTTATTTGACAACTTTAAAACACATATATGCATGATTAAATCATTATAATTTTTTTTTGACAACCTTAGAACACATATATGCATGATTGAATCATAATGAAATTTTTTGAGATCCTTAGAACACATCTATACAAGATTGAATCATAATAATTTTTTTTTAATACCCTTAGAAGACATATATGCATGATTGAATCACTTTGATTTTTTTTGACAACCCTAGAACACATATATATATGATTGAATCACTACCAATTTTTTTTGACACCACTAGAACATATATATGCATGATTGAATCACCATAATTTTTGTTTGAGTAATTTAGAACACATATCTGCATGATTGAATCACTATAAAAAAATTTTGATAGCCTTAAAATGACATATATACATGATTGAACCACTATTAATTTTTTTGCACACACTTAGAACACATATTTGCAAGTCTCAATCACTGTAAAATTTTTTGGACAACCTCCGAACGCATATATGGATGATTGATTTGCAGTAAATTTTTTTTCACAGCATTAATACACATATATGCATGATTGAATCATTGTAATTTTTTTTTGAGTTACTTAGAACACATATATGCAAGATTGAATCACGATGAAATTTTTTTGACAACCTTAGAACACATATATGCATGATTGAATTACTATAATTTTTTTTTGACCGCCTTAGAACACAATTATGCATGATTGAATCAATATGAATTTTTTTTAACAACCTTAGAACACATATATGCTAGAATGAATCACCCAAAAATTCTTTTGACATTCTTAGAACACATATATGCATGATTGAGTCACTATGAATTTTTTTTGACAACGTTAAAACACATGTATGCATGATTGAGTCACTATGAATTTTTTTTATTGCCTTAGAGCACATATATGCCTGTGTGAATCACTATGAATTTTTTTTTACAGCCTTATAAGACATATATGCATGATTGAATCATAATGAAATCTTTTTGACAGCCTTAGAACATATATATGCATGATTGAATTACAATGAAGTTTTTTTGACTGCCTTACAACACATATATGCATGATTGAATCACTAGAATTTTTTTTTGACAGCATTAGAACACATATATGCATGATTGAGTCACTATAATGTTTTTTGACAGCATTAGAACACATATATGCATGATTGAAGCACTATGAATTTTTTTAACAGCCTTAGAACACATATATGCTTGATTAAATCATTATAAAAATTTGTTTGACAGCCTTAGAACACATATATGCATGATTGAATCACTACCATTTTTTTTTGACAGCATTAGAACATATATGCAGGATTGAATCACTATAATTTTTTTTGAGTAACTTTGAATGCATGTCTACATGATTGAATCACTATAAAATTCTTTTCACAGCCTTAAAACACATATATGCATGATTGAATCACTATAATTTTTTTTAGTAACTTAGAGCACTTATCTGCATTGCCGAATCACTATGAATTTTTTTTGACAGCCTTAGAACACATATATGCATGATTGAATCACTATGAAATTTGTTTGACACCCTTAAAAAAGATATATGCAAGATTGAAATTTTTTTGACAACCTTAGTACACATATATGCATGATTTAATCACTATAAAATTTGTTTGAACACCCTAAAACACATATATGCATGATTGAATGACAACAGAATTTTTTTGAACACCATAGAACACATCTATGCACAAATGAATCACTATGATTTTTTCTTTACAACTTTAAAACACATATATGCAATATTGAATCACTATCAAGTTTTTTTTACAGCATTAGAACACATATATGCATGATTGAATCTCCATGAATTTTTTTGGACAGCCTTAGAACACATACTTGCACGACTCAATCACTATTAAAAATTTTGGACAACCTTAGAACAAATATATGGAAGATTGAATCACTATATATTTTTTTTAAGTAACTTAGAACACATATCTTCTTGACTGAATTACTATGAATTTTTTTTGACAGCCTTAGAACACATATATGCATGAAAGAATTACTATGATTTTTTTTTTACAGCCTTAGAATACATATATGCAAGATTGAAGTACTATGAAATTTTTTGGGCAGCCTAAAAACACATATATGCAACATTTAATCACTATGATTTTTTTTTACAGCCTTAAAACGCATATATGCAAGATTGAATCACTATAAAATTTTGTTGACAACGTTTGAACACATATATACTTGATTGAATCACTATAAATGTTTTTTGACAGCCTTAGAACACACATATGCATGACTGAATCACTATAAAAAAATTTTGACAGCCTTAGAACATATATATGCATGATTGAATCACTATAAAATACTTTTGACAACATGAGAACACATATATGCATGATTGAATCGCTATAATTTTTTTTGAGTAACTTAGAACACTAATCTACATGATTAAATCTCTATAAAAAAATTTTGAGAGTCGTAGATGACATATATCAGGATTAAATCACTATGAATTTTTTTGATAGCCTTAGAATGCATATATGCGCGATTAAGTCACTATGATTTTTTTTTGACAGCCTTAGAACACATATATGTATGATTGAATTAGTATAAAAGTTTTTTGACAGCCTTAGAACACATATATGCATGATTGAATCACTATGAATTTTTTTTTACAGCCATAGAATACATATATGCATGATGGAATCACTACAAAATATTTTTGACAAAACACAAATCTGTATGATTGATTCACTATGAAATTTTTTGGATAGCCTTAGAACACATATATGCAAGATTGAATCACCATGAATTTTTTTTGACAGCCTTAGAACACATATATGCATGATTGAATCACTATAATTTTTTTTGGACAGCCTTAGGGTGCATATATGCTTGATTGAATCACTATGAAATTTTTTTGACAGCCTTAGAACACATATATCATGATTTAATTACTCTGAATTTTTTTTTACAGCCTTAGCACACATATATGCAAGATTGAGTCACTATGAATTTTTTTTACTGCCTTAGAACACATCTATGCATGATTGAATCACTATAAAAGTTTTTTGACAGCATTAGAACACATATATGCATTACTGAATCACTATGAATTTTTTTTGACTGCCTTAGAACATATATATGCATGATTGAATCACAATAAAATATTTTTGACAGTATTAGAGCTTATATATGCATGATTGAATCACTATAAATTTTTTTTGAGTAACTTAGAACACTAATCTGCATGATTGAATCTGTGTGAATTTTGTTCGACATCCTTAGAGCACATATATGCAAGATTGAATCACTATGAATTTTTTTTTACAGCCTTAGAACACATATATGAATCATTGAATCACAATGAAATTTTTTTGACAACCTTAGAGCACAGATATGCATGATTCAATCACTATGAAATTTTTTTGACTACCTTTATGCACATATAAGCATGATTGAATCTCTATGATTTTTTTTTTGACAGCCTTAGAACACAAATATGCATGATTGAATCACTATAAATTTTTTTTGACAACCTTAGAACACATATATGCAAGTATGAATTGCTATGATTTTTTTTTACAGCCCTATTACATATATATGCATGATTGAATCACAATAAAAAATTTTTGACACCCTTTGAATACATATATGCTTGATTGAATCCCTATGAATTTTTTTTGACAGCCATAGAACACATATATGCATGATTGAATCACTATGAAATTTTTTTGACAACCTTAGAACAAATATATGCATGATTGAATCACTATGAATTTTTTTTAACAGCCTTAGAACACATATATGCATGATTGAGTCACTATGAATTTTTTTTGACAGCCCTAGAACACATATATGCATGATTGAATCACTATGAAATTTTTTGATAGCCTTAGAGCACATATATGCATGGTTGAATCTCTACAAAATATTTTTGATAGCATTAGAACACACATATATGCATGATTTATTCAGTATAAAACATTTTTGAGTAACTTAGAACACAAATCTACATGATTGAATCACTATAATTTTTTTTTGATAGACTTAGAACGCATATATGCATGATTGAATCACTATGAATTTTTTTTGACATCCTTAGAATACATATATGCAAGATTGAATCACTATAAAAATTTTGTCACAACCTTAGAACACATATATGCGTGATTGAATCACTATAAAAAAAAATTTGACAGCCTTAGAACACATATATGCAAGATTAAATTTTTTTTTATACCCGTAGAACACATATATGCTTGATTCGATCACTATCAAAATTTTTGGGCAGCCTTAGAACACATATATATGCATGATTGAATCACTACGAATTTTTTTTGAGAGCCTTAAAACACATCTTTGCTTGATTGAATCACAATAATATTTTTTTGACAGCCTTAGAACACATATATGCAAGATTAAATTGCTATGATTTATTTTTTACAGCCTTAGAACACATATATGCATGATTGAATTACTAGGAAATCTTTTTGACGGCCTTAGAACACATATATGCATGATTCAATCACTATGAAACTTTTTTGATAGCCTTAGAAGACATATATGCATGATTGAATCACTATAAAATTCTTTTGAGAATGTTAGAACACATATATGCTTGATAGGGTCACTATGATTTTTTATGGACAACCTTACTACACATATATGCATGAGTGAAACACTACAAAACTTTTTTGACAACCGAAGATCACATATATGCCTGATTGAATCACAATGAAATTTTTTAGACAACCTTAGAATACATATTTGTAGGATTAAATCACTATGAACATTTGTTGACATTTTAGGACACATAGCATGATTGAATCACTATGATTTTTTTTTTGCAGGCTTAGAAAACATATATGCAGGATTGAATCACAATGAATTTTTTTTATAGGCTTAGAAAACATATATGCAAGATTAAATCACAATGAAATTTTTTTGACTGCCTTACAACACATATATGCATGATTGAATCTCTATAAAAAAAATTTGACAACCTTAGAGCACATATATGCAAGATTGAATTGCTATGATTATTTTTTTACTTCCCTAGAACACATATATGCATAATTGAATGACAGTAAATTTTTTTGGACAGCCTTAAAATAAATTTATGCATGATTGAATCACTATGAATTTTTTTTGACAGCCTTAGAACACATATATTCATGATTGAATCACTATAAACAATTTTTGACAACGTTAGAACACATATGTTCGTGATTGTGTCACTATGAAATTTTTTTGATAGTATTCGAACACATATTTGAATGATTGAATCACTATAAATTTTTTTTAACAGCCTTAGAACACATATATTCAAGATTGAATCACTACAAAAAAATTTTGACAGCCTTAGACACATATATTCAAGATTGAATCACAACAAATTTTTTTGACAACCTTAGAACACATATATGCATGTTTGTATCACTATAACATATTTTTGAGAGCATTAGAACACATATACGCATTTTTGAATCACTATAAAAAAATTTGAGTAACTTAGAACACATATCTGCATGATTGGATCACTATCAAATTTGTTTCACAGCCTCAGAACACATATATGCATGACTGAATCACTATGCAATTTTTTTGAGTAAATTAGAACATATATCTACATGATTGAATCACTACGAAATTTTTTTGATGGCCTTAGGACACATTTATTCATGATTAAATCACTATAACTTTTTTTTGACAGCCTTAGAACACATATATGCAAGATTGAATCACTATGAAGTTTTTTTGATAGCCGTAGACACATATATGAATGATAGAATCCCTATGATTTTTTTTTGACAGCCTTAGAACACATATATACAAGATTGAAATTTTTTAGACAACCTTAGAACACATATATGCATGATTGAATCACTATGAATTATTTTTTAAAGCCTTACAACACATATATGCATGATTGCATTTTTTTTGATAAACTTAGAACACATATATGTGTGATTGAATCACTCTAAATTTTTTTAGACAATATTAGAACACATATATGGGTGATTGAGTTAGTATGAATTTTTTTGACAGCCTTAGAACACATATACGCATGATTGAATGACTACGAAATTTTTTTGACAGCCTTAGAAGACATATATGCATGATAGAATCACTATGAATTTTTTTTGACAGCCTTAGAACACATATATGAAAGATTGAATCACTATGATTTTTTTTTGACAGCCTTATAACACATATATCCATGATTGAATCACTATGAAACTTTTTTGACAGCCTTAGAACACATATATGCAGGATTGAAATACTATGATTTTTTTTTGTGAAACTTAGAAAACATATATGCATGAGTAAATCACCTTAATTTTTTTGACCACCGTAGAACACATATATGCATGATTGATTAACCGTGATTTTTTTTTACAGCCTTAGAACACATATATGCATGATTAAATCACTATGAGTTTTTTTCGAAAGCTTAGAACATATATGCATGATTGAATCCCTATGAAAATTTTTTTACAGCCATTTTACACATATATGCCTGAGTAAATCACTATCAAATTTTTTCGACAACCTTAGAACATATATATGCATGATTGAATCACTACGATTTTTTTTTTACAATGTTAGAACACATGTATGCAAGATTGAAACACTATGATATTTTTTTGACACGCTTAGAACACATATATGCAATATTGATCACTATGAAAATGTTTTGACTGCCTTGGAAGACATATGCAGGAGTGAATCACTACGAAGTTTTTTTTACAGCATTAGAACACATATATGCATGAATAAATCTCTATTTTTTTTTTTGACAACCTTATAACACATATATGCAAGATTGAATTGCTATGAATTTTTTTTTACAGCCTTAGAACACATATATGCATGATTGAATCACTATGATTTTTTTTTTACAGCCAAAGAATACATATATGCAAGATTGAATCACTATGAAATTTTGTTGATAGCCTTAGAATACATATATTCATGATTGAATCCCTATGATTTTTTTTTGATAGCCTTAGAACACATATATGCCTGATTGAATCACTGTGAAGGTTTTTTGACAACGTTAGAAGACATAAATGCAAGATTGAATCACTATGATTTTTTTTGAGTAACATAGAACACATATTTGCATGATTGAATCACTATGAATTTTTTCTGACTGCCTTAGAACACATATATGAAAGATTGAATCACTCTAAATTTTTTTTGATGGTTTTACCACACATATATGAATGATTGAATTACTAAGCATTTTTTTTTCAGCCTTAGAACATATATATGATTGACTGAATCACTATGAAATTTTTTTGACAACCTTAGAACACAAATATGAGAGATTGAATCACTCTAAATTTTTTTTGACAGCCTTAGCACACATATATGAATGATTGAATTACTAAGCATTTTTTTTGTAGCCTTAGAACACATATATGCAAGATTAAATCACTATGAATTTCTTTTGACATTCTTGGAACACATATATGCATTATTGAATCACTATGAGATTTTTTTGACAATGTTAGAAAACATATCTGCGTCATTCAGTCCCAATGAATTTTTTTTAATAGCCTTAGAACACATATATGCATGAGTGTGACTATGAATTCTTTTTGACAGCCTTAGAATGCATATATGCGTGATTGAATCACTATGAATTCTTTTTGACAGCCTTAGAACATATATATGCATGATTGAATCACTATAAAAGTTTTTTTACAGCCTTAGAACACATCTATGCATGATTGAATCACAATAAAATTTTTTTGACAGCCTCAAAACACATATATACATGATTGAATCACTATGAATTTTTTTTGACAAGCTTAGAACACATGTATGCACGATTGAATCACTATGAAATGTTTTTAAGATCCTTAGAACACATATATGCAAGATTGAAATACTAGGAACTACTTTGAGAGCCTTAGAACACATATATGCAAGATTGAATCACTATGATTTTTTTTTGACAGGCTTAGAACACACATATGAATGATTGAATCACTATGAATTTTTTTTGACAACCTTAGAACATATATATGACTGATTGAATCACTATGATTTTTTTTGACAGCCTTAAAGACATATATGCATGAATGAATCGCTATACATTTTTTTGACATTCATAGACACATAGATGCAAGATTAAATTTTTTTTATAGCGATAGAACACATATATGCCTGATTGAATCACTACGAATTTTTTTTGACACCATTAGATCATATATACGCATGATTGAATAACTATGAAATTTTGTTGACAACCTTAAAACACATCTATGCATGATTGAATCATAATAAATTTTTTTTGACAGCCTTAAAACACATATATGCATGATTGAATCACTATGATTTTTTTTTGACAAGCATAGAACACATATATGCACGATTGAATCACTATGAATTTTTTTTGATAGCCTTATAACACATATATGCATGATTGAATAACTATGATTTTTTTTTTAGAAGCTTAGAACACATATATGCAAGATCAAAATACTATGAATTATTTTGACAACCTTAGAACACATATATGCAAAATTGAATCACTATGAAATTTTTTTGATAGCCTTATAACAGAGATGTAGAAGATTGAATAACAATAAAAAAAATTTGATAGCCTTAGAACACATATATGCATGATTGAATCACTATGAAATTTTTTTGACAACCTTAGAACACGTATGCATGATGGAATCACTATGATTTTTTTTTGACAACCTTAAAACACATATATGCAAGATTGAATCACTATAAAAAATTTTTAACAATGTTTGAACAAATATATGCAAGATTGAGTCACTATGAAATTTTTTCAACAGCCTTAGAACACATATATGCATGAGTAAATCACAATCAGTTTTTTTTAACAGCCTTAGAACACACATATGCATGATTGAATCACTATGATTTTTTTTTATATTGTTCAAACATATATATGCCTGATTGAGTCAATATGAAATTTTTTTGACAACCTTAGAACATATATATGCATGATTGAATCACTATGAAATTTTTTGAGTGCCTTATTACACATATATGCATGATTGAAATTTTTTTGACAGCCTTAGAACACATACACGCATGATTGAATCACTATAAAAAAAATTTGACAACACATACACGCATGACTGAATGACTAAAAATTTTTTTTGACAGCATTTGCATATATATATTAACGATTGAATCACTACAAATTTTTTTTGACAACCATAGGACACAAATATGCAAAATTGAATCACTATGAATTTTTTTTTACCGCCTTAGAACACATACATGCAAGATTGAACGACTATGAAATTTTTTTCACATGCTAGGACACATATATGCAAGATTTAATCACTATGAATTTTTTTTTATAGCCTTAGAACACATATGTGCTTGATTGAGTCACTATGAAATTTTTTTGACAACCTTAGAACATATATATGCATGAATTAATCTCTATAAAAAAATTTGACAACCTTAGAACACATATATGCAAGATTCAACTGCTATGATTTTTTTTAGAGCGTTAGAACACATATATGCATGATTGAATCACTATGGAATTTTTTTGAGAGCCTTAGAACGCATATATGCATGATTGAATCACTATGATTTTTTTTTCAGAGCCTTAGAACACATATATGCATGATTGAATCTCTATAAACAAATTTTGACAACCTTAGAGCACATATATGCAAGATTGAATTACTATGATTTTTTTTTACAGCTTTAGAACACATATAAGCATGATTGAATCACTATGATTTTTTTTTCAAAACCATAGAATACATATATGCATGATGGAATCACTATAAAATTTGTTTGACAGCCTTAGAAGACATATATGCATTCTTGATTCACTATGAACTTTTTTTGATAGCTTTAGAACACATATATGCCTGATTGAATCACTATAAATTTTTTTTGACAATGTTAGAACACATAGATGCATGATTGAGTCACTATGATTTGTTTTTGATAGCCTTAGAACACATATATGAATGATTGGTTCACTATGAAATTTTTTTGACAGCCCTAGAACACATATATGCATGATTGAATCACTACAAATGTTTTTTGACAGCCTTAGAACACATATATGCATTATTGAATCACTATGAAATTTTTTTGAGAACCATAGAACACATATATGCAAGATTGAATCACAACAACATATTTTTGAAGGAATTAGAACATATATATATGCATGATTGAATCACTATAAAAAATATTTGAGTAACTTAGAACACATATCTGTATGATTGAATCACTATGAAATTTTTTGACAGCCTTAGAGCATATATATGCATGATTGAATCGCTATGAATTTTTTTGGCAGCCTCAGAACACAAATATGCAAGATTGAATCACAATGAAATTTTTTTGAGTAGCTTAGAACACATATCTACATGATTTTATCACTATGAAATTTTTTTGATAGCCTTAGAACACATATATGCAAGATTGAATCACTATGAAATTTTTTTGACAACCTTAGAACACATATATGGAAGATTGAACCACTATGAATTTTTTTTGACAAACTTAGAACAATATATGAATGATTGAATTACTATAAATTTTTTTTGGCATACTTGGAACACATATATGCATGATTGAATCGTTATAATTTTTTTTGACTGCCCTGGAATACATATATGCATGAGTGAATCACTATAAAATATTGTTGACAGCATTAGAACACAAATAGGGATGATTGAGTCACTAAGAATTTTTTTTGACAACCTTAGATCTCATATATGCATGATTGAATCACTATTAACTTTTTTTGACAACCTTAAAACACAAATATTCATGATTGAATCACCTGAGAACCATGTAACTCATATATGCATGATTGAATTTCTATGTAATTTTTTTGAAAACCTTGGAACACATACATGCAATATTGAATCACTATAATTTTTTTTGACAGCCTTAGAACACATATATGCTTGATTGAATCACTATTTTTTTTTGACAGCATTAGAACACTTATATGCAAGATTTAATCACTATGAATTTTTTACACAGCCTTAGAACACATATATACATGATTGAATCACTATAAATTTTTTTTGACAGCCTTAGATCACATATATGCAACATTGAATCACTATGAATTTTTTTTGACAACCTTAGAACACATATATGCATGATTGAATCACTATGTATTTTTATTGACATTCTTAGAACACATATATGCATGATTGAATCAGTATGAAATTTTTTTGACAGCCATAGAACTCATATATGCATGATTGAATCACTATAATTTATTTTTGACAGCCTTAGAACACATATGTGCATGATTCAATCAACATGATTTTTTTTTGACAGCCTTAGAGCACATATATGCATGATTGAATCACTACAAAAGTTGTATGACAACATTAGAATATATATATGCTTTATTAAGTCACTATGATTTTTTTTTGACAACCATAGATCTCATATATCCAAGATTGAATCACTATTAACTTTTTTTGACGACCTTAGAACACATATATGCTTGATTGAATCACTATAAAAAATTTTGGACAACCTTAGAACACATACATGCAAGATTAAAACACAATGAATTTTTTTTGAGAATTTTATAACCCATATATGCATTACAAAACATATCTACATGATGGAATCACTATGTAATTTTTTTGACAGCATTATAACTCATACATGCAGTATTGAATCACTATGAAATTTTTTTGACAGCCTTAGAACATATACAAGCATGAACGAATCACGATGACATTTTTTTGACAACCTTAGGACATATATACGCATGATTGAATCACTATAAATTTTTTTTTACAGCATTAGAACAGTTATATGCAAGTTTGAATCACTATGAATTTTTTTTCACAGCCTTAGAACACATATATGCGAGATTGAATCACTATGAATTTTTTTTGACAGCCTTAGATCACATATATGCAAGATTGAATCACCATGAATTTTTTTTGACAACCTTAGAACACATATATGCATGATTGAATCACTATGAATTTTTATTGACATTCTTAGAGCACATATATACATGATTGAATCACTATAATTTTTTTTTAGAACATTGGAACACATATATGCATGATAGAATCACTATGTAATTTTTTTCACAGTCTTAGATCACCTGTATGCAAGATTGAATCACTATAATTTTTTTTTGACAACCTTGGAAAACATATATGCAAGATTGAATCACTATGAATTTTTTTTGACATTCTTAGAACTCATATATACTTGACTGAATCACTATGAAATTTTTTTAACAACGTTTGAACACATATATGAAAGATTGAAACACTTTGAAATTTTTTTGACAGCATTAGAACACATAAATGCATGATTGAACCACTATAATTTTTTTTTACAGCATTAGAACACATATATGCATGATTGAGCCACTACAAATTTTTTTCACAGCATTAGAACTCATATTTGCATGATTGAATCACTATAACATTTTTTTGAGAACCTTTGATGACATATATGCAAGATTGAATCACTATGAAATTTGTTTGACAACCTTAGAACACACATATGCATGATTGAATCAGTATATTTTTTTTTGACAACATTAGAACGTAAATTTGCATGATTGAGTCACTATAAATATTTTTTGACAACCTTAGATCACATATATGCATGATCAAAACACAATTATTTTTTTTTGACAGCCTTAGAACGTATATATGAACGATTGAATCACTATAAAAGTTTTTTGACAGTCTTAGAACACATATATGAGTGATTCAATCAGTATGAAATTTTTTTAACAGTCTTAGAACACATATATGAATGATTGAATCACTATGAAATTTTTTTCCGAGACTTAGAACACATATATGCATGATTGAATCTCTATGATTTTTTTTTGACAACCTTATAACACATATATGCACGATTGAATCAATATAACATTATTGTAACAAACCTGAAACACATATACTCGTGATTTAATCACTATAATTTTTTTTTGACAGCCTTAGAACACATATATTCATCATCGAATCACTATGAAATTTTTTAACAGCCTTAGAATAGAATTTGCGTGATTGTATCACTACGATTTTTTTTTGACAGCCTTAGAACACATATATGCACGAGTGAATCACTATGAAATTATTTTGACAACCTTAAAACACATAAATGCATGATTGATGCACTATAACATTTTTTTGATAGCATTAGAACACATATATGAGTGATTCACTCACCATAGATTTTTTTTGACAGTCTTAGAACACATATATGAATGATTGAATCACTATGCCATTTTTTAGACAGTCGTAGAACACATATATGCATGATTGAATCACTATGATTTTTTTTGACAGCCATATGTATGATTAAAATTTTGTTGACAGCCTTAGAACACATTTATGCATGATTGAATCACTCTAAAATTTTTAGACAACGTTAGAACACATATATGCATGATTGAAATACTACGAAATTTTTTTAACAGCCTTAGAATAGATATATGCTTGATTGAATCACTATGATTTTTTTTTGCAGCCTTAGAACACATAATCGCTTGATTGAATCACTATGAAATTTTTTGGACAGTCTTAGAACATATATGCATGAATGAATCACCAAGAATTTTTTTTGACAATGTTAGAACATAAATATGCATGATTGAGTCACTATGAAATTTTTTTGGCAGCCAAAGAACACATATATGCATGATTGAATCACTATGAAATTTTTTGGTTAGCCTTAGAACACATATATGCAAGACTGAAATTTTTTTGACAGCCTTAGAACACATATATGCATGATTGAATCATTATAAAAATTTTTAGACAACGTTAGAACACTTATATGCATGATTGAGTTTCTATGAAATTTTTTTCAAGGCCTTAGAACACATATAGGGAAGATTGAATCAATATGATTTTTTTGATAGCCTTAGAACTCATATATGCATTATTGAAATTTAATTGATAGCCTTAGAACACCTACACACATGATTGAATCACTATAAATTCTTTTGGACAACCTTAGAACACACACACACACACAGATATATATATGTATATATATATAGATATATATATTTGAATGAATCACTATGAATTTTTTTTGACAACGTTAGAACACATATATGCATGATTGAGTCATTGTGATTTTTTTTGACAGCCTTAAAATACATATATGCATGATTGAATCACTTTGATTTTTTTTTTAAAGCCTTAGAACACATATATGCATGATTGAAGCACTATAATTTTTTTAGACAACATTAGAACACATATATGCCTGATTGAGTCACTATGAATTTTTCTTAACAGCCTTAGAAAACATATAAGCACGATTGAATAACTATGAATTTATTAGGTAGCCTTAGAACATATATATGCATGATTGAGTCACTATGAATTTTTTTTGGAGACCATAAAACACATATATGAAATAATGAATCACTATGATTTTTTTTTAAAAGCCTTAGAACATATATATGCATGATTGTACCAAAATCTGCGTGATTGAATCACTATGATTTTTTTTGATAAGCTTAGAACACATACATGCATGATTAAATCACTGTGAAAACTTTTTGACTGCCTTAGAGCATATACATGCATGATTGAATCATTATGAAAATTTTTTGACAACGTTAGAACACATATATGCATGATTGAATCACTATGAATTTTTTTTTGACAGCCTTAGAACGCATATATGCTTGATTGAATCAATATGAAGATTTTTTTATAGCCTCAGTACACTTATATGCAAGATTGAATCACAATGAAATTTTTTTCACAACCATAGAACACATATATTCATAATTTAATCACCATGATTTTTTTTTGAAAGCCTTAGAACATAAATATGCTTGATTAAATGACTGTGAAGTTTTTTTGACATCCTTAGAACACATATATGCAAGATTAAATCACTATGATTTTTTTTGACATTCTTGGAACACATATATGCATGATTGAATCAATATGAGATTTTTTTGACAATGTTGGAAAACATATCTACGTCACTCAGTCCCAATGATTTTTTTTTAACACCCTTAGAACACATATATGCATGAGTGTGACTATGAATTTTTTTCGACAGCCTTAGAACGCATATATGCATGATTGAATCACTACGATTTTTTTTTGACAGCCTTAGAACACATATATGCATAATTGAATCACTTCGATTTTTTTTGACATCCTTAGAACACTATATGCAAGATTGATTTTTTTTTGACAGCCTTAGAACACATATATGCATGATTGAATCACTATGAAATTTTTTAGAAGCCTTTGAACACATATATACATGAATGAATCACAGTGAGTTTTTTTTTACAACGTTAGAACACATATATGCGTGATTGACTCATGAATTTTTTTAGAGAACCTTAGAACACATATATGCATGATTGAATCACTATGAAATGTTTTTGACAGCCTTAGAACACATATATATGCATGATTGGAATTTTTTTGACAAACTTAGAACACATGTATGCATGATTGAATCACTATAATTTTTTTTAGACAATGTTAGAACACATATATGGGTGATTGAGTCAGTATGAATTTTTTTTGACAGCCTTAGAACACATATATGCATGATTGAATCACTACTATTTTTTTTTTACAATGTTAGAACATATATATGCATTATTTAATCACTATGAAATCTTTTTGGCAGACTTACAACACATATATTCATGATTGAATCACTAAAATATTTTTGACAGCATTAGAACACATATATGCATGATTGAATCACTATAAAAACAATTTGAGTAACTTGGAACATAAATCTTCATGATTGAGTCACTACAAATTTTTTTTGACAGCCTTAGAACACATATAAGCATGATTGAATTACTACAAACTTTTTTTGACATCCTTGGAACACAAATATGCAAGATTGAATCACTGTGATTTTTTTTTGACAGGCTTACAACACATATATGCAAGATTAATTTTTTTTTGATGGCCTTAGAACATATATATGCTTGATTGGATCACTATGATTTTTTTTGGACAGCCTTAGAACATATATTTGCATGATTGAATCACTATGAAATTTTGTTGACAGACTTAGAACACATGTATGCAAGATTGAATCACAAAAAAAAAAGAATTGACACCCTCAGAACATATATATGCTCGATTGAATCACTATGATTTTTTTTACAGCCATAGAACACATATATATGCATGATTGAATCACTCCAAAAAAAAATTGACAGCCTTAAAACACATATATGCGTGATTGAATTTTTTTTTTACAGCCTTAGAATATATATATCCAATTTTTAATCATAATGAAATTTTTTTGATAGACTTAGAACACATATATGCATGATTGAATGACTATGATTTTTTTATGACAGCCTTAAAACACATATATGCAAGATTGAATCACTATGAATTGTTTTTGATAGCCTTAGAAAACATATATGCATGATTGAGTCACTATGATTTTTTTTTGGCAATGTTAGAACAAATATATGCATGATTGAGTCAAATGAAATTTTTTTAACTGCCATAGAACACATATATGCATGACTGAATCACTATGAAAATTTTTAGACAGCCTTAAAACACATATATGCATCAGTGAATCATAATGAAATGTTTTTTACAATGTTATAACACATATATGCATGATTGAGTCACTATGATTTTTTTTTTACAGGCTTAGAACATATATATGCATGATTCAGTCATTATGAATATTTTTAGACAACCATAGAACACATATATGCATGATTGAATCACTATGAATTTTTTTTGACAGCCTTACAACACATATATGAATGATTGGAATTTTTTTGACAAACTTAGAATACTTATATGCATGATTGAATCATTATAAATTTTTTTAGACAATGTTAGAACACATATATGGGTGATTGAGTCAGTATGAATTTTTTTTGACAGCCTTAGAACACATATATGTATGATTGAGTCTCTATGAAATTTTTTTGACAGGCTTAGAACACATATATGCATGATTGAATCACTATGAAATATTTTTGACAATGTTAGAAAACATATATGCATGATTAACACTATGACTTTTTTTTTACAGCATTAGAACATCTATATGCATGATTGAATCTCTATATATTTTTTTTGATGGCCTTACAACACATATATGCAAGATTGAATCATTATAAAGTTTTTTTGACAGCCTTGCAACACATATATGCATGATTGAATCACTGTGAAATTTTTTTGACAGCGTTAGACCATATATATGCAAGATTGAATGACTATGAAATTTTTTTGACATCCTTAGAACACATACATGCAGGATTGAATTACAATGAATTTTTTTTTACAGTGTTAGAACACATAAATACATGATTAAATCACTATGATTTTTTTTATAGCCTTAGAACTCATATAAGCCTGATTGAATCACTATGAAATTTTTTGACAGCCTTAGAACACATATATGCATGATTGAATCACTATAAATTTTTTTTGACAGACTTAGAAGACATATACGCAAGATTCAATCATGATGAAACTTTTTTAACAGCCTTAGAGCTCATATATACAATATTGAATTGCTACAAAAGTTTCTTGACAACATTATAACACATATATGCTTGATTGAGTCACTATGAATTTTTTTTTACAACATTAGAACTCATATATGCGTGATTGAATAAATATGAACATTTTTTGTCAGTCTTAGAACACATATTTGCATGATTAAACCACTATGATTTTTTTTTACTGCATTAGAATACATACATGCAAGTTTGAATCACAATGAAATTTTTTGACAGCCTTAGAACACATATATGGATGATTGAGTCATTACAAATTTTTTTTGAGAGCCTTAGAACACATATATGCATGATTGAATCACTACTATTTTTTTTTTTGACAGCCTTAGAACACATATATGCATTATTGAATCACTATGAAATCTTTTTAGAAGCCTTAGAACACATATATCCATGATTTAATCACTATAATTTATTTTTGACAACATTAGAACACACATAAGCATGATTGAATTGCTATAATTTTTTTTTGAGTAACTTAGAACATAAATCCGCATGATTGAATCACTACAATTTTTTTTTGACAGTCTAAGAACACATATAAGCATGATTGAACCACTATAAAAAAATTTTGACATCCTTGGAGCACATATATGCAAGATTGAATCACTGTGAATTTTTTTTGACAGCCTTAGAACAAATATATATCCAAGATTAAAACTTTTTTGAAGCCCTTAGAACACATATATGCTTGATTGGATCACTATGAAATTTTTTGGACAGCCTTAGAACACATATTTGCATGATTGAATCACTACAAATTTTTTTTGATAGACTTAGAACACATGTATGCATGATTGATTCACAAAAAAAAAAAATTGACAGCCTTAGAACACATATATGCTCGATTGAATCACTGTGATTTTTTTAACAGCCTTAGAACACATATATGCGTAATTGAATCACTATGACAACAAATATATACACGGTTGTATCACTATGATTTTTTTTGACATCCTTAGAACAGATATATGCAAGATTGAATCATAATGAAATTCTTTTGACAGCCTTAAAACACATATATGCATGATTGAATGAATATGAATTCTTTATGACAGTCTTAAAACACATATATGAAAGATTAAATTACTATGAATTTATTTTGACAGCCTTAGAAAACATATATGCATGATTGAGTCACTATGCATGATTGAGTCACTATGAAATTTTTTGGCAATGATAAAACAAATATATGCATGATTGAGTCACTATGAAAATTTTTTAACAGCCATAGAACACATATATGCATGTGCGAATCACTATGAAAATTTTTAGACAGCCTTAAAACACATATATGCATGAGTGAATCATAATGAAATGTTTTTTACAATGTTAGAACACATATATGCATGAGTGAGTCACTATGAATTTTTTTTGACAGGCTTAGAACATATATATGCATGATTAAATCATTATAATTTTTTTTTGACATCCTAAGAACACATATATGCATGATTGAAATGTTTTTGACAGCCTTATATCACATATATGCATGATTCAATCACTATAAACTTTTTTTGACCACCTTAGAACACATACACGCATGATTCTACCACTACAAATTTTTTTTAGAGCATTAGAATACATATATGCATGATTGAATCACTATAAAATTTTTTTGAGTAACTTAGAATACATATCAGCATGATTGAATCACTTTGAAATTTCTTTGACTGCCTTAGAACTCATATAGGCCTAATTGAATCACTATAAAATTTTTTTGACAGCCTTAGAACTCATATATGCATGATTGAACCACTATAATTTTTTTTTTGCAGCATTAGAACACATATATGCATGATTGAACCACTACAAATTTTTTTCACACATTAGAACTCATATATGCATGATTGAATCACTATAACATTTTTTTGACAACCTTTGATGACATATATGCAAGATTGAATCACTATGAAATTTGTTTGACAACCTTACAACACACATGCATGATTGAATCACTATATTTTTTTTTGACAGCATTGGAACGTATATTTGCATGATTGAATCACTATAATTACTTTTTGACAACCTTAGATCACATATATGCATGATAAAAACACAATTAAATTTTTTTGACAGCCTTAGAACACATATATGAATGATTGAATCGCTATAAAAGTCTTTTGAGAGCCTTAGAACACATATATGAGTGATTCAATCACTATGATTTTTTTTTGACAATCTTAGAACACTATATGAATGATTGAATCACTATGATTTTTTTTCACAGCCTTTGAACATATATATGCATGATTGAATCTCTATGAATTTTTTTTGTCAACCTTATAACATATATATGCATGATTGAATCACTATAACATTATTGTAACAGACCTGGAACACATATACTCGTGATTTAATCACTATAAATTTTTTTTGACAGCCTTGGAACACATATATTCATCATTGAAACACTATGAATTTTTTTTGACAGCCTTAGAACACATGTTTGCATGATTGAATCATTATGAAATTTTTTTGACAGCCTTAGATGACATATATTCATGATTGAATCAGTATGAAATTTTTTTAGAAGCCTTAGAACACATATATGTGTGATTGTATCACTACGATTTTTTTTTTACAACCTTAGAACACATATATGCAGGAGTGAATCACTATGAAATTATTTTGACAACATTAAAACACATAAATGCACGATTGATGCACTATAACTTTTTTGATAGCATTGGAACATATATATGAGTGATTGACTCACCATAGAGTTTTTTTGACAGTCTTAGAACACATATATGAATGATTGAATCACTATGCAATTTTTTTAACAATCGTAGATCACATATATGCATGATTGAATCACTATGATTTTTTTTGACCGCCATATAACACATATATGCATGATTAAAATTTTGTTGACAACCTTAGAACACATTTATGCATGATTGAATCACTATAAAAATTTTAGACAATGTTAGAACACATATATGCATGATTGAATTACTATGAAATTTTTTTAATAGCCTTAGAATAGATATATGCATGATTGAATCACTATGAATTTTTTTTTACAGCCTTAGAACACATAATCGCTTGATTGACTCACTATGAAATTTTTTCGACAGCCTGAGAACATATATGCATGAATGAATCACAAAGAATTTCTTTTGACAATGTTAGAACATAAATATGCATGATTGAGTCATTATGAATTTTTTTTGGCAGCCTAAGAACACATATGTGCATGATTGAATGACTATGAAATTTTCTCGACAGCCTTAGAACATGCATGATTGAAATTTTTTTGACAGCCTTAGAACACATATATGCATGATTGAATCATTATAAAAAATTTTAGACAACGTTAGAACACTTATATGCATGATTGAGTTTTTATGAATTTTTTTTCACTGCCTTAGAACACATATAGGGAAGATTGAATCTCTATGATTTTTTTTTGACACCCTTAGAACTCATATATGCATGATTATTATTTAATTGACAACCTTAGAACACCTACACACATGATTGAATCACTATAAATTTTTTTGGACAACCTTAGAACACACACACACACACATATATATATATATATATATATATATAGATATTTGAATGAATCACTATGATTTTTTTTTGACAACGTTAGAACACATATACGCATGATTAAGTCATTGTGATTTTTTTTTACAGCCTTAAAATATATATATGCATGATTGAATTACTTTGAAATTTTTTTTAAAGCCTTAGAACTCATATATGCATGATTGAAGCACTATAAATTTTTTTAGACAATGTTAGAACACATATATGCATGATTGAGTCAGAATGAAATTTTTTTAACAGCCTTAGAAAACATATAAGCATGATTGAATCACTATGAATTCATTAGGTAGCCTTAGAACATATATATGCATGATTGAGTCACTATGAAATTTTTTTGGAGACCATAAAGCAGATATATGAAATATTGAATCACTATGAAATTTTTTTAAAAGCCTTAGAACATATATATGCATGATTGTACGAAAACAAATTTTTTTCTCTCATCTTTTAGAACACATATCTGCGTGATTGAATCACTATGATTTTTTTTTTACAACCTTAGAACACATACATGCATGATTAAATCACTGTGAAAACTTTTTGACAGACTTAGAACAAATACATGCATGATTGAATCACTATGATTTTTTTTTTACAACGTTAGAACACATATATGCATGATTGAATCACTATGAAATTTTTTTGACAGCCTTAGAACGCGTATATGCTTGATTGAATCTATATGAAGATTTTTTTACAGCCTTAGTACATTTATATGCAAGATTTAATCACTATGAAATTTTTTTCAAAACCATAGAACTCATATATTCATGATTTAATCACAATGAATTTTTTTTTAAAGCCTTAGAACATACATATGCTTGATTGAATGACTGTGAAGTTTTTTTGACATTCTTAGAACACATATATGCAAGATTAAATCACTATGATTTTTTTTTGATATCCTTGGAACACATATATCCAAAATTCAATCACTATGAGATTTTTTTGACAATGTTAGAAAACGTATCTGCGTCATTCAATCCCAAAGTTTTTTTTTTAACAACCATAGAACACATATATGCATGAGTGTGACTAAGAATTTTTTTTGACAGCCTGAACGCATATATGCATGATTGAATCACTATGATTTTTTTTTGACAACCTTAGAACACATATATGCATGATTGAATCACTTCGATTTTTTTTGACATCCTTAGAACACATATATGCAAGATTGAAATTTTTTTGACTGCCTTAGAACACATATATGCATGATTGAATTGCAGTGAGTTTTTTTTTACGTTAGAACACATATATGCATGATTGAGTCATTATGAAATTTTTTAGACAACATTAAAACACATATATGCATGATTGAATCACTATGAAATTTTTTTGACAGCCTTAGAACACATATATATGCATGATTGAAATTTTTTTGACAAACTTAGAACAAATATATGCATGATTGAATCACTATAATTTTTTTAGACAATGTTAGAACACGTATATGCATGATTGATTCACTATGAATTTTTTTTGACAGCATTAGAGCACATATATGCATGATTGAATCACTATATATTTTTTTTGACGGCCTTGGACCACATATATACAAGATTGAATCATTAAGAAGTTTTTTTGACAGCCTTAGAACACATATATGCATGATTGAATCACTGTGAAATTTTTTTGACAACGTTAGCCCACATATATGCAAGATTGAATCACTATGATTTTTTTTTTCATCCTTAGAACACATACATACAGGATTAGACCACTATGAAATTTTTTTGACAGTGTTAGAACACATAAATACATGATTGAATCACTATGAATTTTTTTTATAGCCTTAGAACTCATATAGGCCTAATTGAATCACTATGAAATTTGTTTGATAGCCTTAGAACACATATATGCATTATTGAATCACTATAATTTTTTTTTGACAGCCTTAGAACACATATATGCAAGATTTAATCACGATGAAAATTTTTTAACAGCCTTAGAGCACATATATGCAAGATTGAATCACTACAAAAGTTTCTTGACAACATTACTATGAATTTTTTTTGACAACATTAGAACTCATATATGCGTGATTGAATCACTATGAACGTTTTTTGACAGCCTTAGAACACATATATGCATGATTAAATCACTATGAATTTTTTTTTAATGCATTAGAATACATACATGCAAGATTGAATCACAATGAAATTTTTCGACAGCCTTAGAACACATATACGGAAGATTGAGTCATTACAGTTTGTTTTTTGGGAGCCTTAGAACACATATATGCATGATTGAATCACTACTAATTTTTTGTGACAGCCTTAGATCACATATATGCATTATTGAATCACTATGAAATCTTTTTGGAAGCCTTAGAACACATATATCCAAGATTGAATCACTATAAAATATTTTTGACAGCAGTAGAACACATATATGCATGATTGAATCGCTATAAATTTTTTTTGAGTAACTTAGAACATAAATCTGCATGATTGAATCACTATAAATTTTTTTTGACAGCCTTAGAAAATATATAAAATCATGATTGAACCACTATGAAATTTTTTTGACATCCTTGGAACACATATATGCAAGATTGAATTACTGTGAATTTCTTTTCACAGCCTTAGAACATATATATGCAAGATTAAAAATTTTTTGAAGGCCTTAGAACACATATATGCTTGATTGGATCACTATGAATTTTTTTAGACAGCCTTAGAACACATATTTGCATGATTGAATCACTACAATTTTTTTTTAACAGACTTAAAACACATATATGCATGATTGAATCACAAAAAAAAAAATTGTCAGCCTTGGAACACGTATACGCTCGATTGAATCACTATGATTTTTTTTTAGAGCCTTAGAACACATATATGCATGATTGACTCACTTTGACATTTTTTTGACAGCCTTAGAAAAGATATATGCAAGATTGAATCATAATGAAATTTTTTTGACAGCCTTATAAGACATATATGCATGATTAAATGACTATGAATTTTTTATGACTGACTTAAAACACATATATGAAAGATTGAAACATTATGAATTTTTTTTTACAGCCTTAGAAAATATATATGCATGATTGAATCACTATGAATTTTTTTTGGCAATATTAGAACAAATATATCCATGATTGAGTCACTATGAATTTTTTTAACAGCCATAGAACACATATATGCATGAGTGAATCACTATGAAATTTTTGAGATAGCTTTAAAACACATATATGCATGAGTGAATCATATTGAAATGTTTTTTACAATGTTAGAACACATATATGCATGATTGAGTCACTATGAAATTTATTTGACACGCTTAGAACATATATATGCATGATTGAATCACTATAAATTTTTTTTGACATCCTAAGAACACATATATGCATGATTGAATCACTATAAAGTTTTTTTGACCACCTTAGAACACATACACGCATGATTGTACCACTAAATTTTTTTTGAGAGCATTAGAATACATATATGCATGATTGAATCACTATAATTTTTTTTTAGTAACTTAGAATACATATCAGCATGATTGAATCACTTTGAAATTTCTTTGACTGCCTTAGAACTCATATAGGCCTGACTGAATCACTATTAATTTTTTTTGACAGCCTTAGAACACATATATGCATGATTGAATCACTATAATTTTTTTTTGATAGCCTTTGAACACATATATGCAAGATTCAATCACGATGAAATTTGTTTAACAGCCTTAGAGCAGATATATGCAAGATTGAATCGTTACAAACATTATAACATATATATGTTTGATTGAGTCACTATGATTTTTTTTTTACAACATTAGAACTCATATATGTGTGATTGAATCTCTATGAACATTTTTTGATAGCATTGGAACACATATGCAAGATTAAATCACTATGATTTTTTTTTTACTGCATTAGAATACAAACATGTAAGACTGAATAACAATGAAATTTTTTGACAGCCTTAGAACACATATTTGGTTGATTGAGTCATTACAAAAAAATTTTTTGAGAGCCTTAGAACACATATATGCATGATTGAATCACTACTATTTTTTTTTTACAGCCTTAGAACACATATATGCATTATTGAATCACTATGAAATCTTTTTGGCAGCCTTACAACACATATATCCATGATTGAATCACTATAAAATTTTTTTGAGTAACTTAGAACATAAATCTGCATGATTGAATCACTACAAATTTTTTTTGACAGCCTTAGAACACATATAAGCATGATTGAACCACTATGAAATTTTTTTGACATCCTTGGAACACATATATGCAAGATTGAATCACTGTGAATTTTGTTTTACAGGCTTAGAACACATATATGAAAGATTAATTTTTTTTTGAAGGCCTTAGAACACATATATGCTTGATTGGATCACTATTAATTTTTTTTGACAGCCTTAGAACACATATTTGCGTGATTAAATAACTATGAATTTTTTTTGATAGACTTAAAACACATGTATGCATGATTGAATCACTAAAAAATAAAATTGACAGCCTTAGAAAACATATATGCTTGATTGAATCACTATGATTTTTTTTTACATCCTTAGAACACATATAAGCAAGATTGAATCACTATGACATTTTTTTGACAGCCTTAGAACACATATATACACGGTTGTATCTCTACGATTTTTTTTTGACAGCCTTAGAACAGATATATGCAAGATTGAATCATAATGAAATTTTTTTGATAGCCTTATAACACATATATGCGTGATTGAAAGACTATGAATTCTTTATGACAGCCTTAAAACACATATATGAAAGATTGAATCACTATGAATTTTTTTTGACAGCCTTAGAAAACATATATGCATGATTGAATCACTATGAATTTTTTTTGGCAATGTTAGAACACATATATGCATGATTGAGTTACTATGATTTTTTTTTATAGGCTTAGAACATATATATGTATGATTAAATCACTATAATTTTTTTTTGACAACCTAAGAACACATATATGCATGATTGAAATGTTTTTGACAACCTTATATCACATATATGCATGATTGAATCACTATAATTTTTTTTTTACTAGCTTAGAACATATACACGCATGATTGTACCACTGCAAACTTTTTTTGAGAGCTTTAGAATACATATATGCATGGTTGAATCACTATAAATTTTTTTTGAGTAACTCAGAATACATATCAGCATGATTGAATCACTTTGAAATTTCTTTGACTGCCTTAGAACTCATATAGGCCTGATTGAATCACTATGAAATTTTTTTGACATCCTTAGAACAAATATATGCATGATTGAATCTGTATAATTTTTTTTCACAGCCTTAGAACACATATATGCAAGATTCAATCACGATGAAATTTTGTTAACGACCTTAGAGCATATATATGCAAGATTGAATCGCTATAAAAGTTTCTTGACACCATTATAACACATATATGCTTGATTGAGTCACTATGAATTTTTTTTTACAACATTAGAACTCATATATGCGTGATTGAATCACTTTGAACATTTTTTGACAGCCTTAGAACACATATATTCATGATTAAATCACAATGATTTTTTTTTTACTGCATTAGAATACATACATGCAAGATTGAATCACAGTGAGTTTTTTTGACAGCCTTAGAACACATATATGGTTGATTGAGTCACCACAATTTTTTTTAGAGCCTTAGAACACATATATGCGTTATTGAATTAGTACTATTTTTTTTTTACAGCCTTATAACACATATATGCATTATTGAATCACTATGAAATCTTTTTGGCAGGCTTACAACACATATATCCATGATTGAATCACTATAAAATATTTTTGACAGCATTAGAACACATATATGCATGATTGAATCGCTATAAAAAAATTTTGAGTAACTTAGAACATAAATCAGCATGATTGAATCACTATTTTTTTTTTTTGATAGCCTTAGAACACATATAGGCATGATCGAACCACTATGAAATTTTTTTGACATCCTTGGAACACATGTATGGAAGATTGAATCACTGTGAAATTTTTTTGACAGGCTTAGAACACATATATGCAAGATTAAATTTTTTTTAAGGCCCTAGAACACATATATGCTTTATTGGATCACTATAAAATTTTTTGGACAGACGTAGAACACATATTTGCATGATTGAATCACTATGAAATTTTTTTGACAGACTTAGAACACATGTATGCATGATTGAATCACAAAAAATAAAAATTGACAGCTTTAGATCACATATATGCTAGATTGAATCACTATGATTTTTTTTACAGCCTTACAACACATATATGCTTGATTGAATCACTATGACATTTTTTTTACAGTCTTATAACACATATATACATGATGGTATCACTAGGAATTTTTTTTGACAGCCTTAGAACAGATATATCCAAGATTGAATCATAATGAAATTTTTTTGATAGCCTTAGAACACATATATGCATGATTGAATCACTATGATTTTTTTTTTGTCAATGTAAGATCAAATATATGCATGATTGAGTCACTATGAATTTTTTTTAATAGCCATAGAACACATATATGCATGAGTGAATCACTATGAATTTTTTTTGACACCTTTAGAACACTTATATGCATGACTGAATCACTATGAAGATCTTTTGACTACCTTAGAACACATATTTGCATGACTAAATCACTATGATTTCTTTTTGACAAACTTAGAATTCATAAATGCATGACTGAATCACTTTGAATTTTTTTTGAGAGGCTTAGAACACATATATGCATGAGTGAATCATAATGAAATGTTTTTTACAATGTTAGAACACATATATGCATGATTGAGTGACTATGAAATTTTTTTGACAGGCTTAAAACATGTATATGCATGATTAAATCACTATAATTTTTTTTTGACATCCTAAGAACATATATATGCATGAGTGTGACTATGTTTTTGAAAACCTTATATCACATATATGCATGATTGAATCACTATAATTTTTTTTTACTACCTTAGAACACATACACGAATGATTGTACGACTACAATTTTTTTTTGAGAGCAATAGAATACATATATGCATGATTGAATCACTATAATTTTTTTTTGAGTAACTTAGAATACATATCAGCATGATTGAATCACTATGAAATTTCTTTGACTGCCTTAGAACACATATAGGCCTGATTGAATCACTATGAAAATTTTTTGACAGCCTTAGAACACAAATATGCATGATTGAATCACCATAATTTTTTTTTACTGCCTTTGAACAAATATATGCAAGATTCAATCACAATGAAATTTTTTTAACAACCTTAGAGAACATATATGCAAGATTGAATCGCTACAAAAGTTTCTTGACAACATTATAACACATATATGCTTGATTGAGTCACTATGATTTTTTTTTACTATATTAAAACTAATATATGTGTGATTGAATCACTATTACCATTTTTTGAATGCCTTAGAACACATATATGCATGATTAAATCACTATGAAATGTTTTTGACTGCATTAGAATACATACATGCAAGATTGAATTACAATGAAATTTTTTGACAGCCTTAGAACATATATATGGAAGATTGAGTCATTACAATTTTTTTTTGAGATCCATAGAAGACATATATGCATGATTGAATCACTACTAATTTTTTTTTACAGCCTTAGAACACATATATGCATTATTGAATAACTATGAAATCTTTTTGGCAGCCTTACAACACATATATCCATGATTGAATCATTATAAAATATTTTTGACAGCATTAGAACACATATATGCATGATTGAATCGCTATAAAATTTTTTTGAGTAACTTAGAACATAAATCTGCATGATTGAATCACTAAATTTTTTTTTACTGCCATAGAACACATATAAGCATGATTGAACCACTATAAATTTTTTTTGACATCCTTGGAACACATATATGCAAGATTGAATCACTGTGAATTTTTTTGACAGCCTTAGAACACATATATGGATAATTAAATTTTTTTTGAAGGCTTTAGAACACATATATGCTTGATTGGATCACTATGAAATTTTTTGGACAGCCTTAGAACACATATTTGCATGATTGAATCACTATGATTTTTTTTTGACAGATTTAGAACACATGTATGCAAGATTGAATCACAAAAAAAAAAAATAACAGCCTTAAACACATATATGCTTGATTGAATCACTATGATTTTTTTTTACAGTTTTAGAACACATATATGCATGATTGAATCACTATGACATTTTTTTGATAGCCTTAGAACACATATATGCAAGATTGAAATTTTTTTGATAGCCATACAACACATATATGCATGATTTAATCACTATGAAATTTTTTAGAAGCCTTTTAACACTTATATACATTAATTTGTCACGGTGCATTTTTGTTGACAACGTTACAACACATATATGCATGATTGAGTCATTATAAAATTTTTTAGACAACCTTAGAACACATATATGCACGATTGAATCACTATGAAATTTTTTTCACCGCTTTAGAACACATATATGCATGACTGGAATTTTTTTGACAAACTTAGAACACATATATGCGTGATTGAATCACTAGAAATTTTTTTAGACAATGTTAGAACACATATATGAGTGATTGAGTCATTATGAAAAATTTTTGGCAGCCTTATAACACATATATCCATGATTGAATCACTATAAAATATTTTTGACAGCATTAGAACACAAATATGCATGATTGAATCTTTATAAAAAAAATTTGAGTTACTTAGAACATAAATCTGCATGATTGAATCACTACAAAAATTTTTTGACTGCCATAGAACACATATAAGCATGATTGAACCACTATAATTTTTTTTTGACATCCTTGGAACACATATATGCAAGATTGAATCACTGTGAATTTTTTTTGACAGCCTTAGAACACATATATGCATGATTGAATCACTATGACATTTTTTTGACAGCCTTAGAACACATATACGCAAGATTGAATTTTTTTTGATAGCCTTAGAACACATATATGCATGATTGAATCACTAAGAAATTTTTTAGAAGCCTTTGAACACATATATACATGAATGAATCTTGGTGAGTTTTTTTTTACAACGTTAGAACACATATATGCATGATTGAGTCATTATAAAATGTTTTAGACTACCTTAGAACACATATATGCATGATTAAATCACTATGAACTTTTTTTCACAGCCTTAGAACACATATATGCATGATTGGAATTTTTTTGACAAACTTAGAACATATATATGCGTGATTAAATTACTATAAATTTTTTTAGATAATGTTAGAACACATATATGAGTGATTGAGTCAGTATGAAATTTTTTTGGCAGCCTTATAACACATATATCTATGATTGAATCACTATAAATATTTTTGACAACATTATAACACATATATGCATGATTGAATCTTTATAAAAAAATTTTGAGTAACTTAGAACATAAATCTGCATTATTGAATCCCTACAATTTTTTTTTGACTGCCATAGAACACATATAAGCATGATTGAACGACTACAAATTTTTTTTGACATCCTTGGAACACATATATACAAGATTGAATCACTGTGAATTTTTTTGACAGCCTTACAACACATATATGCAAGATTAAATTTTTTTTGAAGGCCTTAGAACACATATATGCTTGATTGGATCACTATGATTTTTTTTGGACAACCTTAGAAAACATATTTGCATGATTGAATCACTATGAATTTCTTTTGATAGATTTAGAACACATGTATTCAAGATTGAATCAGAAAAAAAAAATTGACCGCCTTAGATACATATATGTTCGGTTGAATCACTATGATTTTTTTTACAGCCTTAGAACACATATATGCATGATTGAATCACTATGACATTTTTTTGACAGCCTTAGAACACATATATGCAAGATTGAAATTTTTTTGATAGCCTTAGAACACATATATGCATGATTGAATCACTATGAAATTTTTTAGAAGCCTTTGAACACATATATACATGAATGAATCACGGTGAGTTTTTTTTTACAACGTTAGAACACATATATGCATGATTGAGTCATTATAAAATGTTTTAGACAACCTTAGAACACATATATGCATGATTGAATCACTATGAACTTTTTTTCACAGCCTTAGAACACATATATGCATGATTGGAATTTTTTTGACAAATTTAGAACACATATATGCGTGATTGAATCACTATAAATTTTTTTAGACAAATTTAGAACACATATATGGGTGATTGAGTCAGTATGAATTTTTTTTGACATCCTTAGAACACAAATATGCAAGATTGAATTTCTATGAATATTTTTTGACAGCCTTAGAACACATATATGCATGATTGAATCACTATGAAATATTTTTGACAATGTTAGAAAACATATACGCATGATTGATTCACTATGAATTTTTTTTTACAGCAATAGAACACATATATGCATGATTGAATCACTATATATTTTTTTTAACGGCCTAGGAACACATATATGCAAGATTGAATCATTATGAAGTTTTTTTGATAGCCTTAGAACACATATATGCATGATTGAATGACTGCGAATTTTTTTTGACAGCGTTAGACCACATATATGCAAGATTGAATCACTATGAAATATTTTTGACATCCTTAGAACACATACATGCAGGATTGGATCACTACGAAATTTTTTTGATAGCGTTAGAACACATAAATACATGATTGAATCACTATGATTTTTTTTATAACCTTAGAACTCATATTGGCATGATTGAATCAATATGAATTTTTTTTTACAACCTTAGAACACATATATGCATGATTGAATCACTATAATTTTTCCTTGACAGCCTTAGAACACATATATGCAAGATTCAATCACGATGAAATTATTGTAACAGCCTTAGAGCACGTATTTGCAAGATTGAATTGCTATAAAAGTTTCTTGACAACATTATAACACATATATGCTTGATTGAGTCACTATGAAATTTTTTTGACAACATTAGAACTCATATATGCGTAATTGAATCACTATGAACATTTTTTGTCAGCCTTAGCACACATATATGCATGATTAAATCACTATGAATTTTTTTTTCTGTATTAGAATACATACACGCAAGATTGAATCACAATTAAATTTTTTGACAACCTTAGAACACATATATGGATGAGTGGGTCATTACAATTTTTTTTGAGAGCATTTGAACACATATATACATGATTTAATCACTACTATTTTTTTTTGACAGCCTTAGAACACATATATCCATTAATGAATCACTATGAAATCTTTTTGGAAGCCCTAGAACACATATCCAAGATTGAATCAATATAAGATTTTTTTGACAGCATTAGAACACATATATGCATGATTGAATCACTATAAAATTTCTTTGACAGCCTTAGAACACACATATGCATGATCGAATCACTATGAATTTTTTTGACAGGCTTAGGACACATATATGCACGATTGAATCTCTTTGATTTTTTTTTTAAAGCCGTAGAATACATATATGCATGATTGAATCACAATGAAATTTTTTTAACAGCGTTAGAACAGAAATACGCAAGATTGAATCACAATAAAATTTTGTTGACAACCTTAGAGCACATATATGCATGATTGAATCACTATAAATTTTTTTTGATCGCCGTAGAATACATATATGCATGATTGAATCACTATGAATTTTTATTAGCAATCTTGGAACACAGATATGCAAGATTGAATCACTATGAAGTTTTTTTGACATTCTTACAATACATATATGCATGACTGAGTCACTATAAAAAATTTTGAAAACGTTAGAACATATATATGCATGATTGAGTCACTAAGAATTTTTTTTGACAGCCTTAGAGCACATATATGCATGAGTGAATCAATATGATTTTTTTTTACAGCCTTAGAACACTAATATGCAAGTTTAAATTACTATGAAGTTTTTTTTACAACGTTAGAACACTTATACATATGATTGAGTGACTACAAAAGTTTTTTGACAGTCTTAGAACACATATATGCATGATTGAATCACTTTGAACTATTTTTTACAGCCTTAGAACAGATATATGCATGATTGAATCACTATGAAAAATTTTGGATGTTCTTATGGCACATATATGCATGATTGAATCACCATGAAAAAATCTTGACAACCTTAGAACACACACACACATGATTGAATCACTACAAAAACTTTTTGACAACATTAAAACACATATATGCATGATTGAATCACTATGATTTTTTTTTGGGTAACTTAGAACACATATGAGCTTGATTGAATCTCAATGAAATTTTGTTGACATTTTTAGAACGCATATATGCATGATTAAGTCACTCTGAATTTTTTTTGACAGCCTTACAACACATACATGCATGATTGAAGCATTATGAAATTTTTTGTAACAGCGTTAGAAAACATATATGCATGCTTGAATTTTGTTTGAGAGCCTTAGAAAACATATATGCATGATTGAATCACTATGAAATTTTTTGGACAGCCTTAGAACACATATATGCATTATTTACTCACTATAATTTTTTTTTGATAACCTTAGAACATACACGCATGATTTAATCACTAATTTTTTTTTGACAACATTAGAACACATTTATGCATGATTGAATCACTATGAATTTTTTTTGAGATACTTAAAACACATATCAGCATGATTGAATCTCTATAAAATTTTCTTGATAGCCTTAGAACACGTATATGCATGATTGAATCACTATGAATTTTTTTTGACAGCCTTAGAACACATATATGCCAGATTGAATCACTATGAAATTTTTTTGACAGCCTTAGACCACTTACATACATGATTGAATCACTATGATTTTTTTTTATTGTGTTAGAACACATATATGCATGATTGAATCACTATGATTTTTTTTTTACGACCTTTGAATACATATTTGCGTGATAGAATCACTATGAATTTTTTTTGATAGCCTTAGACCACATACACGGATGATTGAATCACTATGATTTTTTTTTACTGTGTTAGAACTTATATATGCATGATTGAATCACTATGAAATGTTTTTTACGACCATTGAATACATAATTGAGTGATTGAATCACAATGATTTTTTTTTACAGCCGTAGAACACATATATGCCCGATTGAATCACTATGAAATTTTTTTGACAAACTTAGAACACATATATGCGTGATTGAATCACAATGAAATTTTTTTGACAACCTTACACCACATATATGCAAAATTGAATCACTATGATTTTTTTTTGACAGACTTAGAACACATATATGCGTGATTGAATCACAATGAATTTTTTTTGACAACCTTACACCACATATATGCAAAATTGAATCACTATGATTTTTTTTTGACATACTTAGAACACATATATGCATGATTGAATGACTTTAAATTTTTTTTGACAACCTTAGTACACATATATGCGTGACTGAATCACTATGTAATTTTTTTGACAATGTTAGAACACATATATGCATGATTGAATCACTATGTAATTTTTTGGACAATGTTAGAACACACATATGCATGATTGAGTCACTGTGAATTGTTTTTAACTGCCTTTGAACACATATATGCACGATTGAATCACTATGAAATTTTTTTGACCGCCTTAGACCTCATATATGCATGCTTGAAATTTTTTTGGCAACTTTAGAAAACATATATGCATGATTGAATCACTATGAATTTTTTTGGATAGCCTTAGAACACATATATGCATGATTTAATCACAATAATTTTTTTTTGAAAACCTTGGAACACATACACGCATGATTTAATAACTATAAATTTTTTTTATAAACTTAGAACACATATATACATGATTGATTCACTATGAATTTTTTATGGGCAACTTAGAACATATATCGGCAAGATTGAATCTCTATGAAATTTTGTTGACAACCTTAGGACACATATATGCAAGATTACTATGAAATTTTTTTTGACAGCCTTAGAACATATGTATGCCAGATTGAATCACTATAAAGTTTTTTTGACAGACTTATTAGACCACATATATGCATGATTGAATCACTGTGAATTTTTTTTGACATTATTAGAACACATATATGCATGATTAAATCATAATGAAATTTTTTGACAACCTTAGGACACATATATGCATGATTGAATCACTGTGAAATTTCTTTACAGTCGTAGAGTACATATATGCGTGATTGAATCACAATGAAAGTTTTTTGGCAGCGTTATAACACATATATGCAAGATTGAATCACTATGAATTTTTTTTAACAGCCCTAGACCATATATATGCTTGATTGAATCACTATAAATTTTTTTTGATGGCCCTAGAACATACATGCTTGATTGAATCACTATAAAAAAAATTGACAACCTTAGAACACATACACGCATGATTGAATCACTACAAATTTTTTTTGACAGCAACAAAATGCATATATGCATGATTGAATCGCTATAATTTTTTTTTAGTAACTTAGAACACATATCAACATGATTGAATCTCTATGAAATTTTGTTGATCCTTAGAACACATATATTCATGATTGAATCACTATGATTTTTTTTTGACAGCCTTAGAACACATATATAACAGATTGAATCACTATATATTTTTATGACATACTTAGAACACATATATGTATGATTGAATCACTGTGAATTTTTTTTTATATCCTTAGAATACATATATGCGTGATTGAATCACAATAATTTTTTTTTATAGACTTAGAACACATATATTCATGATTGAATCACTATAAATTTTTTTAGACAATGTTAGAACACATATATGAGTCATTGAGTCATTATGAAATTTTTTTGGCAGCCTTATAACACATATATCCATGATTGAATCACTATAAAATATTTTTGACAGCATTAGAACACAAATATGCATGATTGAATCTTTATAAAAAAAAATTGAGTTACTTAGAACATAAATCTGCATGATTGAATCACTACAAATTTTTTTTGACTGCCATAGAACACATTTAAGCATGATTGAACCACTTTAATTTTTTTTTGACATCCTTGGAACACATATATGCAAGATTGAATCACTGTGAATTTTTTTTGACAGCCTTAGAACACATATATGCATGATTGAATCACTATGACATTTTTTTGACAGCCTTAGAACACATACGCAAGATTGAAATTTTTTTGATAGCCTTAGAACACATATATGCATGATTGAATCACTAAGAAATTTTTTAGAAGCCTTTGAACACATATATACATGAATGAATCATGGTGAGTTTTTTTTTACAACGTTAGAACACATATATGCATGATTGAGTCATTATAAAATGTTTTAGACAACCTTAGAACACATATATGCATGATTAAATCACTATGAACTTTTTTTCACAGCCTTAGAACACATATATGCATGATTGGAATTTTTTTGACAAACTTAGAACATATATATGCGTGATTAAATCACTATAAATTTTTTTAGATAATGTTAGAACACATATATGAGTGATTGAGTCAGTATGAAATTTTTTTGGCAGCCTTATAACACATATATCTATGATTGAATCACTATAAATATTTTTGACAACATTATAACACATATATGCATGATTGAATCTTTATAAAAAAATTTTGAGTAACTTAGAACATAAATCTGCATTATTGAATCACTACAATTTTTTTTTGACTGCCATAGAACACATATAAGCATGATTGAACGACTACAAATTTTTTTTGACATCCTTGGAACACATATATACAAGATTGAATCACTGTGAATTTTTTTGACAGCCTTACAACACATATATGCAAGATTAAATTTTTTTTGAAGGCCTTAGAACACATATATGCTTGATTGGATCACTATGATTTTTTTTGGACAACCTTAGAAAACATATTTGCATGATTGAATCACTATGAATTTCTTTTGATAGATTTAGAACACATGTATTCAAGATTGAATCAGAAAAAAAAAATTGACCGCCTTAGATACATATATGTTCGGTTGAATCACTATGATTTTTTTTACAGCCTTAGAACACATATATGCATGATTGAATCACTATGACATTTTTTTGACAGCCTTAGAACACATATATGCAAGATTGAAATTTTTTTGATAGCCTTAGAACACATATATGCATGATTGAATCACTATGAAATTTTTTAGAAGCCTTTGAACACATATATACATGAATGAATCACGGTGAGTTTTTTTTTACAACGTTAGAACACATATATGCATGATTGAGTCATTATAAAATGTTTTAGACAACCTTAGAACACATATATGCATGATTGAATCACTATGAACTTTTTTTCACAGCCTTAGAACACATATATGCATGATTGGAATTTTTTTGACAAATTTAGAACACATATATGCGTGATTGAATCACTATAAATTTTTTTAGACAAATTTAGAACACATATATGGGTGATTGAGTCAGTATGAATTTTTTTTGACATCCTTAGAACACAAATATGCAAGATTGAATTTCTATGAATATTTTTTGACAGCCTTAGAACACATATATGCATGATTGAATCACTATGAAATATTTTTGACAATGTTAGAAAACATATACGCATGATTGATTCACTATGAATTTTTTTTTACAGCAATAGAACACATATATGCATGATTGAATCACTATATATTTTTTTTAACAGCCTAGGAACACATATATGCAAGATTGAATCATTATGAAGTTTTTTTGATAGCCTTAGAACACATATATGCATGATTGAATGACTGCGAATTTTTTTTGACAGCGTTAGACCACATATATGCAAGATTGAATCACTATGAAATATTTTTGACATCCTTAGAACACATACATGCAGGATTGGATCACTACGAAATTTTTTTGATAGCGTTAGAACACATAAATACATGATTGAATCACTATGATTTTTTTTATAACCTTAGAACTCATATTGGCATGATTGAATCAATATGAATTTTTTTTTACAACCTTAGAACACATATATGCATGATTGAATCACTATAATTTTTCCTTGACAGCCTTAGAACACATATATGCAAGATTCAATCACGATGAAATTATTGTAACAGCCTTAGAGCACGTATTTGCAAGATTGAATTGCTATAAAAGTTTCTTGACAACATTATAACACATATATGCTTGATTGAGTCACTATGAAATTTTTTTGACAACATTAGAACTCATATATGCGTAATTGAATCACTATGAACATTTTTTGTCAGCCTTAGCACACATATATGCATGATTAAATCACTATGAATTTTTTTTTCTGTATTAGAATACATACACGCAAGATTGAATCACAATTAAATTTTTTGACAACCTTAGAACACATATATGGATGAGTGGGTCATTACAATTTTTTTTGAGAGCATTTGAACACATATATACATGATTTAATCACTACTATTTTTTTTTGACAGCCTTAGAACACATATATCCATTAATGAATCACTATGAAATCTTTTTGGAAGCCCTAGAACACATATCCAAGATTGAATCAATATAAGATTTTTTTGACAGCATTAGAACACATATATGCATGATTGAATCACTATAAAATTTCTTTGACAGCCTTAGAACACACATATGCATGATCGAATCACTATGAATTTTTTTGACAGGCTTAGGACACATATATGCACGATTGAATCTCTTTGATTTTTTTTTTAAAGCCGTAGAATACATATATGCATGATTGAATCACAATGAAATTTTTTTAACAGCGTTAGAACAGAAATACGCAAGATTGAATCACAATAAAATTTTGTTGACAACCTTAGAGCACATATATGCATGATTGAATCACTATAAATTTTTTTTGATCGCCGTAGAATACATATATGCATGATTGAATCACTATGAATTTTTATTAGCAATCTTGGAACACAGATATGCAAGATTGAATCACTATGAAGTTTTTTTGACATTCTTACAATACATATATGCATGACTGAGTCACTATAAAAAATTTTGAAAACGTTAGAACATATATATGCATGATTGAGTCACTAAGAATTTTTTTTGACAGCCTTAGAGCACATATATGCATGAGTGAATCAATATGATTTTTTTTTACAGCCTTAGAACACTAATATGCAAGTTTAAATTACTATGAAGTTTTTTTTACAACGTTAGAACACTTATACATATGATTGAGTGACTACAAAAGTTAGAACATAAATCTGCATGATTGAATCACTACAAATTTTTTTTGACTGCCATAGAACACATATAAGCATGATTGAACGACTACAAATTTTTTTTGACATCCTTGGAACACATATATGCAAGATTGAATCACTGTGAATTTTTTTGACAGCATTAGAACACATATATGCAAGATTAAATTTTTTTTGAAGGCCTTAGAACACATATATGCTTGATTGGATCACTATGATTTTTTTTGGACAACCTTAGAAAACATATTTGCATGATTGAATCACTATGAATTTCTTTTGATAGATTTAGAACACATGTATTCAAGATTGAATCAGAAAAAAAAAATTGACCGCCTTAGATACATATATGTTCGGTTGAATCACTATGATTTTTTTTACAGCCTTAGAACACATATATGCATGATTGAATCACTATGACATTTTTTTGACAGCCTTAGAACACATATATGCAAGATTGAAATTTTTTTGATAGCCTTAGAATACATATATGCATGATTGAATCACTATGAAATTTTTTAGAAGCCTTTGAACACATATATACATGAATGAATCACGGTGAGTTTTTTTTTACAACGTTAGAACACATATATGCATGATTGAGTCATTATAAAATGTTTTAGACAACCTTAGAACACATATATGCATGATTGAATCACTATGAACTTTTTTTCACAGCCTTAGAACACATATGTGCATGATTGGATTTTTTTTGACAAATTTAGAACACATATATGCATGATTGAATCACTATAAATTTTTTTAGACAAATTTAGAACACATATATGGGTGATTGAGTCAGTATGAATTTTTTTTGACATCCTTAGAACACAAATATGCAAGATTGAATTTCTATGAATATTTTTTGACAGCCTTAGAACACATATATGCATGATTGAATCACTATGAAATATTTTTGACAATGTTAGAAAACATATACGCATGATTGATTCACTATGATTTTTTTTTGACAGCAATAGAACACATATATGCATGATTGAATCACTATTTATTTTTTTTAATGGCCTAGGAACACATATATGCAAGATTGAATCATTATGAAGTTTTTTTGATAGCCTTAGAACACATATATGCATGATTGAATGACTGCGAATTTTTTTTGACAGCGTTAGACCACATATATGCAAGATTGAATCACTATGAAATATTTTTGACATCCTTAGAACACATACATGCAGGATTGGATCACTACGAAATTTTTTTGATAGCGTTAGAACACATAAATACATGATTGAATCACTATGATTTTTTTTATAACCTTAGAACTCATATAGGCCTGATTGAATCAATATGATTTTTTTTTGACAACCTTAGAACACATATATGCATGATTGAATCACTATAATTTTTCCTTGACAGCCTTAGAACACATATATGCAAGATTCAATCACGATGAAATTATTGTAACAGCCTTAGAGCACGTATATGCAAGATTGAATTGCTATAAAAGTTTCTTGACAACATTATAACACATATATGCTTGATTGAGTCACTATGAAATTTTTTTGACAACAATAGAACTCATATATGCGTAATTGAATCACTATGAACATTTTTTGTCAGCCTTAGCACACATATATGCATGATTAAATCACTATGAATTTTTTTTTCTGTATTAGAATACATACACGCAAGATTGAATCACAACTAAATTTTTTGACAACCTTAGAACACATATATGGATGATTGGGTCATTACAATTTTTTTTTAGAGCATTTGAACACATATATACATGATTTAATCACTACTATTTTTTTTTGACAGCCTTAGAACACATATATCCATTAATGAATCACTATGAAATCTTTTTGGAAGTCCTAGAACACATATCCAAGATTGAATCAATATAAGATTTTTTTGACAGCATTAGAACACATATATGCATGATTGAATCACTATAAAATTTCTTTGACAGCCTTAGAACACACATATGCATGATCGAATCACTATGAATTGTTTTGACAACCTTAGGACACATATATGCACGATTGAATCTCTTTGAATTTTTTTTTATAGCCGTAGAATACATATATGCATGATTGAATCACAATGAAATTTTTTGAACAGCGTTAGAACAGAAATACGCAAGATTGAATCACAATAAAATTTTGTTGACAACCTTAGAGCACATATATGTATGATTGAATCACTATAAATTTTTTGTGATAGCCGTAGAATACATATATGCATGATTGAATCACTATGAATTTTTATTAGCAATCTTGGAACACAGATATGCAAGATTGAATCACTATGAAGTTTTTTTGACATTCTTACAATACATATATGCATGACTGAGTCACTATAAAAAAATTTGAAAACGTTAGAACATATATATGCATGATTGAGTCACTAAGATTTTTTTTTTGACAGCCTTAGAGCACATATATGCATGAGTGAATCAATATGATTTTTTTTTACAGCCTTAGAACACTAATATGCAAGTTTAAATTACTATGAAGTTTTTTTTACAACGTTAGAACACTTATACATATGATTGAGTGACTACAAAAGTTTTTTGACAGTCTTAGAACACATATATGCATGATTGAATCACTTTGAACTATTTTTTACAGCCTTAGAACAGATATATGCATGATTAAATCACTATGAAAATTTTTGGATGTTCTTATGGCACATATATGCATGATTGAATCACCATGAAAAAATCTTGACAACCTTAGAACACACACACACATGATTGAATCACTACAAAAACTTTTTGACAGCATTAAAACACATATATGCATGATTGAATCACTATGAAATTTTTTTTGGGTAACTTAGAACACATATGAGCTTGATTGAATCTCAATGAAATTTTGTTGACATCCTTAGAACGCATATATGCATGATTAAGTCACTCTGAATTTTTTTTGACAGCCTTACAACACATACATGCATGATTGAAGCATTATGAAATTTTTTGTAACAGCGTTAGAAAACATATATGCATGCTTGAATTTTGTTTGAGAGCCTTAGAAAACATATATGCATGATTGAATCACTATGAAATTTTTTGGACAGCCTTAGAACACATATATGCATTATTTAATCACTATAATGTTTTTTTGATAACCTTAGAACATACACGCATGATTTGATCACTAATTTTTTTTTGACAACATTAGAACGCATTTATGCATGATTGAATCACTATGAATTTTTTTTTAGATACTTAAAACACATATCAGCATGATTGAATCTCTATAAAATTTTCTTGATAGCCTTAGAACACGTATATGCATGATTGAATCACTATGAATTTTTTTTTATAGCCTTAGAACACATATATGCCAGATTGAATCACTATGAAATTTTTTTGACAGCCTTAGACCACATACATACATGATTGAATCACTAAGATTTTTTTTTTATTGTGTTAGAACACATATATGCATGATTGAATCACTATGATTTTTTTTTACGACCTTTGAATACATATTTGCGTGATAGAATCACTATGAATTTTTTTTGATAGCCTTAGACCACATACACGCATGATTGAATCACTATGATTTTTTTTTACTGTGTTAGAACTCATATATGCATGATTGAATCACTAGGAAATGTTTTTTACGACCATTGAATACATAATTGAGTGATTGAATCACAATGATTTTTTTTTTACAGCCGTAGAACACATATATGCCCGATTGAATCACTATGAAATTTTTTTGACAGACTTAGAACACATATATGCGTGATTGAATCACAATGAAATTTTTTTGACAACCATACACCACATATATGCAAAATTGAATCACTATGATTTTTTTTTGACAGACTTAGAACACATATATGCGTGATTGAATCACAATGAAATTTTTTTGACAACCTTACACCACATATATGCAAAATTGAATCACTATGATTTTTTTTGACATACTTAGAACACATATATGCATGATTGAATGACTTTAAATTTTTTTTGACAACCTTAGTACACATATATGCGTGACTGAATCACTATGTAATTTTTTTGACAATGTTAGAACACATATATGCATGATTGAATCACTATGTAATTTTTTGGACAATGTTAGAACACACATATGCATGATTGAGTCACTGTGAATTGTTTTTAACTGCCTTTGAACACATATATGCACGATTGAATCACTATGAAATTTTTTTGACCGCCTTAGACCTCATATATATGCATGCTTGAAATTTTTTTGGCAACTTTAGAAAACATATATGCATGATTGAATCGCTATGAAATTTTTTGGATAGCCTTAGAACACATATATGCATGATTTAATCACAATAATTTTTTTTTGAAAACCTTGGAACACATACACGCATGATTTAATAACTATAATTTTCTTTTATAAACTTAGAACACATATATACATGATTGATTCACTATGAATTTTTTATGGGCAACTTAGAACATATATCGGCAAGATTGAATCTCTATGAAATTTTGTTGACAACCTTAGGACACATATATGCAAGATTACTATGAAATTTTTTTGACAGCCTTAGAACATATGTATGCCAGATTGAATCACTATAAAGTTTTTTTGACAGACTTATTAGACCACATATATGCATGATTGAATCACTGTGAATTTTTTTTGACATTATTAGAACACATATATGCATGATTAAATCATAATGAAATTTTTTGACAACCTTAGGACACATATATGCATGATTGAATCACTGTGAAATTTCTTTACAGTCGTAGAGTACATATATGCGTGATTGAATCACAATGAAAGTTTTTTGGCAGCGTTATAACACATATATGCAAGATTGAATCACTATGAAATTTTTTTAACAGCCCTAGACCATATATATGCTTGATTGAATCACTATAAATTTTTTTTGATGGCCCTAGAACATACATGCTTGATTGAATCACTATAAAAAAAAATTGACAACCTTAGAACACATACACGCATGATTGAATCACTACAAATTTTTTTTGACAGCATCAAAATGCATATATGCATGATTGAATCGCTATAATTTTTTTTTTAGTAACTTAGAACACATATCAACATGATTGAATCTCTATGAAATTTTGTTGATCCTTAGAACACATATATTCATGATTGAATCACTATGATTTTTTTTTTGATAGCCTTAGAACACATATATAACAGATTGAATCACTATATATTTTTATGACATACTTAGAACACATATATGTATGATTGAATCACTGTGAATTTTTTTTTATATCCTTAGAATACATATATGCGTGATTGAATCACAATAAATTTTTTTTATAGACTTAGAACACATATATTCGTGATTGAATCACTATAAATTTTTTTAGACAATGTTAGAACACATATATGAGTGATTGAGTCATTATGAAATTTTTTTGGCAGCCTTATAACACATATATCCATGATTGAATCACTATGAAATTTTTTTGACGACCTTAGAACACACATATGCGTGATTGAATCACTGTGTAATTTTTTGGACAATGTTAGAACACATATATGCATGATTGAATCACTATGTAATTTTTTCTACAATGTTAGAACACATATATGCACGCTTGAGTCACTATGAAAAGTTCTGCACAGCCTTATAGCACATATATGCATGAGTGAATCACTATGAAATTTTTTTGATAGCCTTAGAACATATATACGCATGATTGAATCACTATGAAGTTTTTTTTACAACGTTAGAACACATATATGCATGATTAAGTCACTATGAAATTTTTTTGACAGCCTTAGAATACATATATGCATGATTGAATCACAATAATTTTTTTTAACAACCTTAGAACACATATATAAAAGATTGAATCACTATGAATTTTTTTTGACATTCTTAAAACCCATATATGGATTATTGAATCACTATGAAATTTTTTTGAGAACGTTAGAGTACATATATGCATGATTGAGTCACTATCAAATTTTTTTGACAACCATAGAACACATATATGCTTGAGTGAATCACTATAAAATTTTTTTGACAGCCTTAGAACACATATATGCATGATTAAATCACTATAAAATTTTTTACACAACCTTAGAACACATATACACATGATTGAATCACTATGAAGTTTTTTTGACAACCTTAGGAGCCATATATGCATGATTGAATCACTATGTAATTTTTTTGACAAAGTTAGAACACATATATTCATGATTGAGTCACTATGAATTTTTTTTAACAGCCTTAGAATACATATATGCATGATTGAGTCACAATGAAAGTTTTTGACAGCCTAAGAACACTTATATGCATGATTAAATCACAATGATTTTTTTTTGACAACCTTAGGACATATATATGAATGATTGAATCTCTGTAAAAAAATATTTGCAACCTTATAACACATGTATGCATGATTGAATCTCAATGAACGTTTTTTGACAGCCTTAGAACACATATATGCAAGATTGAATCACTATAATTTTTTTTTTACATCCTTAGAGCAGATATACGCATGATTGAATCACTATAAAATTTTTTTGCCTCCCTTAGAACATATATATGCTTGCTTGAATCTCTATAAATAAAATTTGACAACCTTAGAGCACATATATGCAAGATTGAATTGCTATGAATTTTTTTTACAGCCCTAGAACATATATTATATGCATGATTGAATCACTTTGAAATTTTTTTGACTGCCTTAGAATACATATATGCAAGATTGAATCACTATGAAATTTCTTTGACAACCTTAGATAACATATATGCATGATTGAATCACTAGAAATTTTTTTTGATAGCCATAGAAGACATATATGCATGATTGAATCTCTATGAAATTCTTTTGAGAACATTAGAACACATATATGCATGATTGAGTCCCTATGATTTTTTTGAGAGCCTTAGAACACAAATATGCATGATTGAATCACTATGATTTTTTTTTACAGGGTTAAAACGCATATCAGAGACAATTGGCTTGGATTCGTGTTAGAAATGAGCTCATTTCTGAGGAAGTAAACCCATTTTGGCAGGAATGATAAAAAATGAACATGATCTGCTTATCGTGAGCTCTTTTATAGCCTTAGAACACATGTATGCATGATTGAATCACTATGAAATGTTTTGGACAATGTTAGAACACATATATGAATGATTGAGTCACTATAAAAAAAATTTGATTGCCTTTGAACACATATATGAATGATTGAGTCACCATGAAATTTTTTTTACAGTTTTAGAAGACATATATACATGATTGAATCTCTATAAAAAAAAATTTACAACCATAGAGCACATATATGCAAGATAGAATTGCCATGATTTTTTTATAGCCTTAGAACACATATACGCATGATTAAATCACTATGCAACTTTTTTGACAGCATTAGAATACATATTTGCCAGATTGAATCACTATGAAATTTCTTTGACAACCTTAGAACACATATATGCATGATTGAATCACTATGATTTTTTTTTCAACCATAGAAGACATTTATGCATGATTGAATCTCTATGAATCTCTTTTGAGAACGTTAGAACACATATATGCATTATTGAGTCACTTTGATTTTTTTTTTACATGGTACACATATATGCATGGGTGAATTACTATGAATTTTTTTTTACAACCTTCGATCACGTATATGTAGGATTGAATCACAATGAAATTTTTTGGACCACCTTAGTACACATATATGCAAGATTGAACCACTTTGAAATTTTTTTGACAGACTTAGATAACATATATGCAAAATTAAATCTTTATAAAAAAATTGACAGCCTTAGAACACATATATGCATGATTGAATCACGATAATTTTTTTTTACACCCTTAGAACACATACATGCATGATTGAATCTCTATAAAAAAATTTCACAACCTTAAAGCACGTATATGCAAGATAGAAATCTTTTGAATTTTTTTTATAGCCTTAGAACACATGTATGCAAGATTGAATCACTATGAATTTTTTTTGACAGCCTTAGAATACATATACGCATGATGGAATCACTATGATTTTTTTTTGGACAGCCTTAGAGCACATATATGCATGATTGAATCACTATGAATTTTTTGTGATAGCCTTAGAATACATATACGCAAGATTGAATCACTATGAATTTTTTTAACAAATTTAGAACACATATATGAATGATTGAATCACAATGAGTTTTTTTTTATAGCCTTAGAACACTTATATGCGTTATTGAATCACTACAAACTTTTTTTGACAGCCTTAGAACACATATATGCATGATTGAATCACTATAATTTTTTTTTTCAATCTTAGAACCCATATATGCGAGTTTGAATTACTATAACATATTTTTTACAACATTAGAACACATATATGCATGATTGAATCACTATAAATTTTTTTTGAGTAACTTAGAAAACATATCTATATGATTGAATCACTATAATTTTTGTTTGATAGCCTTAGAACATATATATGCATGATTTTATCACTATGAATATTTTTTGACAGCCTTAAAATGCATATATGCAAGATTGAATCACAATACATTTTTTTGACTGCCATAGAACACATTTATGCATGACTGAATCAGTATAGATTTTGTTGACAGCCTTAGAACACTTATATGCCAAGATTGAATCACTATAAATTTTTTTGATAGCCTTAGAACACATATATGCTAAATTGAATTTTTTTTATGGCCTTAGAACACATATATGCTTGATTGAATCACTGTGAAAAATTTTTGACAGACTTAGAACACAAATATGAATGATTGAATCACAATAAACATTTTTTGACAGCCTTAGAACACATCTATGCATGATTGAATAACTATGATTTTTTTTTACAACCTTAGAACACATATATCCATGATTGAATCTCTATGAAACTTTTTTGACAGCCTTATAACATATATATCCATGATTAAGTCACTATGAAAATTTTTTAGCAGCCTTAGAACACATATATGCAATATTGAAATACTATGAAATTTTTTTGTCAACCTTAGAACACATATATGCATGAGTAAATGACTATCAACTTTTTTTGATAACCTTAAAACACATATATGCATGATTAAATCACTATGAAATTTTTTTGACAGCCTTCGAACACATATATGCATGATTGCATTTTTTTTTACAGCCTTAGAACACACACACTTATGATTGAATCACTATAATTTTTTTTCGACCACCTTACAACGCATACATGCATGATTGAATGACAATCATTTGTTTTTGTCAGCATTAGAACACATATGAGCATGATTGAATGACTATGATTTTTTTTTTACAACTTTAAGACACATATATGCAAGAATAAAACACTATGATTTTTTTTTGACAAGGTTAGAACACAGATATGCAAGATTGAATCACTATCAAAAATTTTTGACAGCCTTAGAACACTTTTATCCATGATTGAATCACTATGAA